>NC_058131.1:725089873-725169783 GCF_016433145.1 Gracilinanus agilis
TCTCTCTCTCTCTCTATATATATATATATATATATATATATATATATATATATATATATGTATGTATATATCACTCTTCCCTCTTTCATCTCCCTTTTGCCATTCAGATTCATACAAATCACATATTCCATTGATTTGTTTGTTCCACAAATCCAGGCTTTCTGGAATTGGTACTTCAAGAAGTCCAAAATGGGCACAGATAATCCATCTCTTCCCTAAGAAGTGGAACAATGTAGTGAGGAGGGGGACAGTGGTTGACGCCACTCTATTCATCTCTGTGACTCTCTTGTGGAGTAAAATCTCTCAGGGTGTCCCTTCTAGTTGGCACAGGCATGCTTTGGAGGTATGGAAGGAAGATTTGGTGGCAAATCA
This sequence comes from Gracilinanus agilis, assembly GCF_016433145.1. Taxonomy (NCBI): domain Eukaryota; kingdom Metazoa; phylum Chordata; class Mammalia; order Didelphimorphia; family Didelphidae; genus Gracilinanus; species Gracilinanus agilis. The sequence goes on from NC_058131.1 coordinate 725,090,246, forward strand.
TGGAGTAAATGGCTTGGTCCCACTTGCACATTTTCCACTGGTCAATGGATATCACTTTGACTCTTTCCCTCTGATGCAAGAGAAAATCATGGCTCTCTTTCAGCAGTCATTAGCAACTCAATTCCCAATAATCTGCTTTAACTAGGGACTACAATGAAATGATGTACTATCATTATCCTTCAGTATATACCCAGGACCATCTCAGTGGCTCTTCTTTTTTCTTTTTGAAGGCAGGTTCCAGTAAAGAGCACATAAAGGGAATTCAAGGGGTCCATGTAAGTAAAAACCTTGAGCAAATCCAGTTAACAGCCGCAAGAAGAAAGTCACATGGAGGGCAGAAGAATTCTCAGCAGAAGAGCCAAATCAAGGCACAGGGAATTTTGTAGTCTTCTCAGAGTTTTAATCCATTTCTATGACCCTCCTCCTCCTCCTCCTCCTCCTCATTAATAATAATAATAATAATAGTAATAATAATAGCCACATATGACAATAAGTCTCCCTTCTCTTAAGTATTCTAAACAGCCTTCTGACACCCCCAAAGTGAGCGTTCTCACCTCCCCTTGCCAAAACCCCCCACTTGTTCTATGCCCAGAAGGTTGTCCGTCACTCTAGGACTTTTTCCCACCAGGAAGAGAGGGGCCGTTCCACTTGACAGGGAGCCTTTCTGAAGCTGCCTGATGCACTCCACTGTTCCCAGGAGCTCCTGCTACTTTTGAATGGATGCCATTGTCGCCTGTCGCTTTCATTCCCTCACTGCTTTGAACAGAGGAGGGAGATATTTTTTTCAATGTTTCCCAGAAGTAGGAGTCCCTTCCCCAATGGGTACAGTGGCCCTGGATCATAGCTGGATACTGATTGGTTGTTGCTGGGACACCATTCCTAGAAGTACCAGGCAGTATGTCTAAGAATAATGTCAGTACATGGCAGGCCCTACAGGTGCCCATGGGCAAGATAGGTATTTTCGGATCCCTGATGGCATGGGTAATTCGGAGCCTGTGCTGTGGAGGAGACAGGGAGCTGTGTTCACAATGCAGCCCTCCTCACTGGTATTGATATGTGCCAGAGTAGCCTGGCTAATGAGCCTAATGCGAGATGAATAAAGAAGCAGGCTAGAGGTGGGAGATATTTTAAACCCATTGAAAGGGATTTGAAAAGAAGGGAACCTGAGCCTCTCTGTGGAAAGAAACATGCTAAATGACTCGATAGAGCTCTCTGAAAGTCAAGTGCTAAGTAACCATTTCAAGGGATTCTGGGGAAAACAGGAATTAAGTTGGTCATGTGTGTGGGGGTGGGGGGTTGGCATAGCCAATCGCAGTACACAGCAAATGGTCTGATGTGCTGGGTTTGCTTCCCTGCTCCCCCACGCACATATATGCTCACACGCTTGCCTTTTGGAGAAATCTAGCCGTGTTTGTTAAAAAATCTGAGCTTGCGAGGGAACGTTAGCACTGTTTTAATTACCGGGCGTGTGTCACTCGGCGAAACTCTACTGTAATGAAACATTCCACTGGACCTCTTGCCTGATGTAAAATAAAATTATTCATTGAATATGAGACCACCAGACCACCTACTGTTTTTTTTTCTTTCTTTCTTTCTGTCTTTCTTTTTTTACAAATGGTTGAACTATCACGGGGTTACAGAACTTAACATGTAAATTGCAATAGAACTTATAATTTCTCTATTGAATCCCTGAAGACTGTCATTTAAGTCAAATATATGAGTGAAATTTTGCTCCTGTGTCATGATCATGCAGAGGAATGGTCCAGATTCAAACCCAGCTGCAGTAATTATTAACCCCATAATAATGCATTTTCCTTATTTAATCAAAAGCCTAAAAATTATTAACACCGAGTGCTGCTTTTTCCACGGCTCCCGTTTAACTCCTTGGGTGACATGGCTGGATCTCCCCCATTAGGGAGATGCCTTGCAAATCTCAGAATCCCAAGCTTCCGAGAAAGATTGCTCTTCTCCTTTCAGCTCATTACTCTGAAATAGCAGAGAGCAGCTCGAGAAGATCATTTTTCTCAACAATGGACCTGGACTAATTTTTAATATTAACTGAAATGGATCACTCCTCCACGAGCTCAACTTGATCTATGAGTAAAGAGCCAAATACGCAGAAAAGCCCGGGCAAAGCCCATCCTTCATGGGTAAACATCAGTGAAGGAAGCCAGGAGTTAGGCGAACGTTCCCACCACATGCTGGTAAAGCCTATTGTTTTCGATTTGGTGCTGCAGGGGAATCTGGAAGGTGACTTTATGTCACCTGGTAACAGTAATAGAATTGTTCCCTTTCTGCCCCAGCCTCAGAAATCCTGAACGCCCTCCTGCCCAGACAAATATCTCCATTTCCCTATTGTCCTTGCAGAGACGCTGGAAGCCCAGCAATATATCCTCCTTGGGGGACCAGGCCCCCCTTAGTCCTAGAGATCTTTTGTGGATAGCCCGGGATCTCCATGGATGAAGATCACAGAAAATCAAAGATGGAGAGGTAGAGGGGGACTCAGAAGCCGTCTATTCCAACTCCCTCGTTTTGCAGACGAGGACGCTGAGGTACAAAAAGGATGCCAAGATTACACATCCACATAAAGAATATGATTCAAACTCGGCTCCTCTGACCTCAGAGCCAACACTGTTCCCAGTTACATGCGTGGACCTAGAGTTACCTCTTAGCTCTTCTGGTCACCTAATTGTCTTAACATTAAAGAAACAACATTTGACCATCTTAAGCATGCGACTTCAATTCCCTCTGCCTCCTCCCGAGCCCCTAACTTCATTGGGATCCAAAGGCTTCCCTTGGGAGCTGTATGGGAGATGGCTTTGGGTAGCTGCCTCTGGAGATTTTCCCAGACATTCTTCAAAGCCAATCTCAGTCAACAGATCCCATCTCTTCCCTAGGCAAAGTGATTGCCAGATTTGTCCACAGGTAGACAAATTAGATTTTATTCCCTCATCTATCTTGTGATAGAGGTAACCAGGAACAGAAGGAGGCGCCAAGAAAAGGAGGGTAGCACAGTAGGGAAGAAGGGATGAAGACAAACCCAAAGAACCCGCATCGAGTGAAGACTCGAACTGACACAGTGACATGAGAAGAAATTAGAAAATGCCTTCCTCCCCTACCTACCCAGCCTCCACCTTTTTGGACCATCCATCCTGGACAGCTCCCTCTGTCAAGAGCTACAGATCCCAATGACCTGATTGACACTGTCCATCTCCCACTGGCCAGACGCAAATCCAGGGGGCTCTCGTTGGCCAGGCCACTCATTTACAGCCAGATAGTGATAACTCTCAGATTCCGCCCTAGCAGCTGCTGTCCTTTTTCACCGCAGACCCTGCAGTGGGGAGAGGAAGTGGCAGTGTATGACTGGTTGTCCCTGCTCTTTTTCCCAGCACTCTCCCCTCCTTCCTCTCTGCCTCCCTCCCCTGGGCGATTCTTCAGTGGTCCTTGAATCTTTCACCCCTGTCAATCCTCTTTCATCATTATCTAAGGGGATCGGTCAGCCCAGTGCTACCACCTGCCTTTTCAATCCAATGCCAATGAGACGACGGCGAACTGTCAGTCCAGGGCTCATTCCATTTAGAGTGAGCCTCATTAACACCGCTTTTTCCTCTGGCTATCTGCCACCGTGGGTTAAGGAGACTGTTGTTACTAAACACACACACACACACACACACACACACACACACACACACACACACACAAATTAAAATACTATTCCAGATCTGATTTTTAACTCAGCCACCTTGAGAAATTCCCAATCAAAACAATTCACATTAAGCTCAAGAGTGCTCATTGGTTTGCTTAGTTTTGACATTTGAAACCTGGGCTCTGGATTCGACACAATTAAATTAGAGTTCGAAGGATTTATTAATCACCTTCCACGTGCCAGGTAACATTGCGTAATGGATAGAGAACAGGCTTTGGTCAGAAAGTCGGGGGCTGAAGATTTACTTCGGATTCATCCTGGCTCTGTGGCGATGCTAAAATGACCTCCCTTCTCGTTGCTTTAGGCAGCTCTCAAAGATGACATTTTGCAGGGCTGCTCCTCATTTGCATTGGCAGAGGGAGCGTGATCACCGGAACCTAATATGTTCATGAAGTTATGGTATCAGTACAAAAAAACATCCAGGCACCACACTAGGGTGAGTTCCAAAGGCAAAAGTAGAAATGTTCTGCCCTCAGGAAGATTCTGTTCTGCTAGAATAGAGCAGCTGGGCAAAGCGACCGCTACATAGACAGAGATATCCAAAATAGCAGGGGAGGCAGGGAGCCCTTCTGATGGCAGGGGTTAGGCAAGGCCTGCTGTGGCCATTGATGATTACATTTAACCCAGATGGAAGCAAGACTTTCAGAGATGCGGGGGAGGTGGGAGAGCCCCTCAGGCCTGGAGGGCAGTCTGTGCAGACAAGAGAGCCAGTTGGACAATCTTTGGGGATGCTGAGCGGGGGAGCGGGCTGATCAGGCTTGACATGAATGAGGCATTGTGCGGATGATAGATGAGATCGATAGATGCCATCTTTGTGGTCTTTATCAGGATCATTTTTGTCTTTATTAGGACTTTGCCTACTGGACATCCTCCTGCTTCCCAATATTCACAGACCTTTACTAAACTTGCACACACAGTGACCCTTGGAGAGTGGCAGGATATATTGTATGGTTTCCATTTTACAGATGAAGAAATTCATGCTCAGAAAGGTGCAGTGACTTGCCTGGCATCCCACAGTCAAAAAACAAACCTAGTCAGGTTCTCTAAATCTCAGGCTTTGTCTCCTCCCTATCTCCAGCCCCAACTTTTTAAATTTTTCAAATGGACACTTGAAGGGGGAGTTCATGTTCACACTGAAATGGCCTGACAATGTAGAGGAATTCTCAACCTCTGTGTCCCCATTTCACCCTTTTTTTCTCTTACTGGGTCCACCAAAGGAAACAGTTTTAGCTAGACTGAGGAGGGTCCCTCCAGTCCTTCCCCATCATGCCCCGTAATTCACTGCACTGATTAGTCCCCAAGTCCTTAAAGGCTGTGCCAGGTTCGAGGTGTCACACCAGAACCAGCCAAGCCAAAGCCTTAAAAATCTAGCCATTCTAGAAGAGACCTTCTCTGCTTCAGAAACAAGCCATGGTTAGGAAGCAATATGGCCAACTAGAACCCAACCCCCTTCATCTTCAGCTGCTAAGTCCATGCTACCATTTGAAAATGTTAACATATTCAAGTGATTGAAATCGTGTTTCTACGTCCCACCTTCTAAGCCGTGGGCCTGAGTTTTGGTCCATCCTTCCTACAGTAAGTTTCCTCATTGATGGTCTAGAAAAAGACCAACACATATTTCATGAAGTTGTCATATTGACAAGGCACTTTGTACAAGTTTATATTTATTAACTTTTTATTTCTGCTGTACGTATTTACATACTTGTTGTCTCTCCCAGTAGAGTGTAAGCTCCATACAAGTAGGTACGATCACATTCTTTGAATTTGTACAGTGAGTGCTTAGCACAATGCCTGATAGATAGCAGATATTTAATCCAAATTTGTTGATGGATTTCTGGAATTAATGAATTCCTTGATCCTCTATTTTCTAAGGAAATCCATGGGAAGCTGTGCCTCCAATATGGTTTACCTAGGGAAGTATAGGATCCCTTCTGAAGAGTGTACTAACACAAACACCCATAGATAGTACCTTCCAGACCCCTTCAGTTCCCTATATGCTCTGTCCAAATGGGAAATCAAATGTCAAAGGCTCATGTTATTCAATTTCCTACCTCTGGACCTTTGCACTGGCTATCCCCCATTCTTCTTAGTTCTATCACATACAATCCTTAGGCCTTCTCCAATCTTATCATTAATAATGCACCCCTTCCCCCAGGAAAAAAAATTGTTTATGTATTTTACCTCTATTCTGAATCCGTGAACAAGTTCTTTTTCCATAGTAGAACAGAAACTACTTAAGGTAAGAACTTTGATGTTTGTATTTCTAACCTAACACATCACCTGATATTCATTAGGAGCTTGATAAATGCTTCCTAAGTTGGAGGATTTAGAATTCAAGAGATCATGAGACTTAATGCTGCAAAGAACCTTTGGTATCACTGAGCTCAACCTCTCATTTTAGAGAAAATAAAACTGAGGTCCAGAAGAGGGAAGAAATGTATCCAAGCACAAAAATGATAACAAGAAAAGATCTGAACGCCAGGACCCAGGCTCCAAATGTCTTGTACTTTCCATTGCACTACACTGTTTCCAGTTCTCTGTGTATGGTTTCTCTGTAGGTAGTTAGTTATATATCCACTTTTCCCCCAACATTTTCTCTGTGTCTATAACTTCATGAGACTGGATGGAACCATCCAGGTTCCATCAATCTATTTGATTGCACAGAACAGGCAGAGAAATCCCACCTGCTAAAATGGCCCCAGGGGATGCAGTGGGCACTAAATGGTTGGCTTGAATGGGATACTGTGATAGAAATGCTATGGGCTGTTGCAGGGCAGTGTTAGAGTTATCTCTCAGTCAGGATGAAAGAGATGACAGAATCCTGACCTAGGAATCAGGAAGACTTTGGTTCCAAAGATGTTGGTATGACCTAAGCCAAGCACCTTGATCCCTATGTGCCTCTTTCCTTTTTTTGTAGAGAGGACCTTATAGTGCTTTTAGAGAAACTTCATGGAATAGTGGGTAGAGAGCGAGCCTTAATGTCAGAAAGACTTGGGTTCAAATTCCAGTTCTGATACACACTGTGTTATCCTTGGCAAATCTTTAAAGTCTCAAAGCAGAGCAAATGCTAATCTTCACTGCTAAGGGGAGTTTCCTCAGTGGTGGTCTAGAAAAAGAAGACATGCTTCATGACATTGTAATATCAGTAAAGCACTTTGCAAACCTTTGTGGCCTCTATAGAGGCAAATTTTAATGCTTTCATAGCAGTCATGAAGGTTTCAACTTTCTGACAATCACCTCAATCCATATATATATATATATATATATATGCATGTATATGTATACACACATACATATCTAAATAAATTTTTTTTCACTGCTCTTTCATTAGCATAAAGGAATTTCCTAGACAATAAAAAGCTGGTCATAGCTAACTTTTGACTACAACATTAGCATTGAATATCGGTGGCCAACTATTGGCAAATGATGTATTTAAGAATATATATAATTGGGGGCAGCTGGGTAGCTCAGTGGATTGAGAGCCAGGCCTAGAGACGGGAGGTCCTAGGTTCAAATCTGGCCTCAGACACTTCCCAGCTGTGTGACCCTGGGCAAGTCACTTGACCCCCATTGCCTACCCTTACCACTCTTCTGCCTTAGAGCCCATACACAGCATTGACTCCAAGATGGAAGGTGAGGGTTAAAAAAAAAAGAATATATATAATTGTATTATATGCTCTATATATGTTTATATAACTCACTGATTGCCTCATGGATGACCAGTCTTATGGTAAGCAAAGTGGAACACAAGAGAAGGAGCTTCCATTCCACATGAGAAAGTGGCCTAGGACAATTTGAAGAGGACTAAAAGAGGAAGGAGAAAAAACCATCAAGAGAAGAACAGCCAAGAGGATGCCTCCAAACCTTGCTACATGGAAATTGGTTAGACAAACGGGAAGTGTTTCTTTTGGAGAAGAGACAAGAGAATTGTGTTCAAGTATGTAAAGGGTGTTTGGTGGTGAATTAGATTTGTTCTGCTTGACAATGGGCAGAAGCGGTAAAGAGATCAATTTAAGTTTGATGTCAGGAAGTTTCTCATTATCATTAGAGGTTTCCCAAAGGGAAGTAAGATGGTTGTGTATGTAGCAGTTTCTCTTCAGGGGTGGGCTTCAAGCAAAAGCTACATGTCAGACATTGTCACGGGTTAGATTGGACTTGTTCTTTGGCAAAGATCCCTTCTTATTCGTAAATTCAGTAATACTCTAAAGGTCTCAGAGGTCACACCTGAGATAAGGAAAAGGATTCCAAATGGAGGAGATGTGCAGGGAGGACATCCTAAGCATAGGAGGCAGCTTGTCCAACTACTAAGCCTATGTAACCTTCTAAGGACCTCCTGTGTGATTGATGCCAAAGTAAGCTCTGAACCAGACACAAAATAGAGCTTTGCTAAAGATGAAGAATGGGGAAAAAAACATCAGATTTGGCAATTAGGAGATAGTGGGTAATTTCTGAGAGAAAGGTCTTAGTTACATGATGAATTTGGAAGTCAGCTTCTCTTCCTCCCTCCCTTAGTGCCTCCTATCCTCCCCATCCCAGATAGTAAGCAATTTGTTATAGATTTTACATGTGCAATCATGTAAAATATTTTTCCATATTAGTCATTCTGTGGAAGAGATTGTAAGAAAAAAAGAAGTATATGAAGAAAAAAATGAGATAAAGCTCTTTATATGAAGGCAGATGACATTTTTCATCATGAATCTCTGGGATGTTTTAGGTCACTGTTGTACTGAGAATAACTAGGTCACCCCCAGTTGTTTGTCAAAAATATTACTATTACTCTGTACTATGTTCTTATTGTTCTACTCATTTCACTTTGCATCAGTTCACATAAGTCTTTCCAGGTTTTTCCAGAATCATCCTGCTTGTCGTATCTTACAACACAATTGTATTCCATTACAACCATAAAAATTTCACAAACTTATGGACAATCCTTCAATTTCAAATTATTTGCTACCACCAAAAGAGGCGCAATAAATATTTTTGTACTAATTGTTCCCTTTTTAAAATCTCCTTAGGATATAGACCTAGTAGTGGTATTACTGGATCAAAGGGGATTTATAGTTTTAGAGCCCTTTCCTAAGTACTCTCCAGAATGGTTGTGTCAGATCAGAATTCCACCAACAATGGATTAGTGTCCTAATTTTCCTGCCTCTTCTCCAATATATAGATAAAATTTATAGATAATCCAATCTATAGCTAAAATGCTATTGTTTTGATTACTCCATCCCAAAATTTCCTATTCCTATCCTTTAGCCATTTATAAATTGAGGAGTGACTTATATTCTTATGATTTTTACTCAGTTATATATTTGAGAAATGAAGCCTTTATCAGAAAAATTCTCTATAATTTTTTTACATTTAATATTTTGTTAATTTCCTTACATCTTACCCTCCCCATTTATCCTGCTCTCTCTCTCCTTTCATAATGGCCATGCTCAAATGTGTTTTGCTTCCTCTCTTACTTTCCTCTAAGGTAAGCTAGATCTCCATATCCAACTGAATGTGTATGTTATGCCATATTTGAGCCAATTCCAATGAGAGTAAGGTGCAATTGCTCCTCTGTCCCCCATATTCCCTCCATATTCTCCTCCACTGTAAAAGCTTTTTACTTACCTCATTTACATAAGATAGTTTACTTCATTCTGCTGCTCTTTTCCCTTTCTTCCTCTTTCCCACCCCTTAATTATTTTTGTTATAGATATTATCCCATCATATTCAACGAATTCCTGTACACTCTATGGTATATTCTTTCTAGTTGCCCTAATAATGATTAAGTTCTTAGGAATTATAAGTATCCTACCATGTAGGAATGTAAATAGTTTAACCTTATTGAATTCCCTATAATTTCCTGTTTATCTTTTTGTCTTTCTCTTCAGTCTTGTATTTGAAAATCAAATGTTTCACTAAACTCTGGTATTTTCATCTGGTACTTGAAAGTTCTGTATTTCATTGAATAGTTCTTTTTCCCCTGAACGATTATTCTGTTTTGTTGGGTAGGTAGTTCTTGGTCATATTCCAAACTCTTTTGCCTTCCAGAATATCATACTCAAAGTCTTCTAAATCTTGTGTTCTGACTGTGGCTTCATGATATTTCAGTTGTTTCTTTTGGGGTACTTGCTTTATTTTCTCCTTGACCTAGGAGCCCTGGAATTTGGCTCTAATATTCCTTGGTGTTTTCATTTTGAGATCTCTTTCAGGATGTGATCATTGATCATTGGATTCTTCCAATTTCTATTTCATTTTTTCTTCTAGACTATCAAGCCTTGATAATTTCTTGAAAGATGATGTCTAGGGTCTTCTTATGATGGAGGATTTCAGGAAGCCTAGTAAATATTTAATTCTCTCTCTTCCATATATTATTTAGGATAATTCTTTTTCCAATGAGGCATTTCATATTTTCTTCTATTTTTCAATTCTTTTGATTTTGTTTTATTGTTTCTTGATGTTTTGTGGAGTCATTAGCTCCCACTTACCCAATTATAATTTTTAACAAGCTATTTTCTTCAGTGAGTTTTTGTACCTCCTTTTCCTATTGCCTTATTCTACTTTGTAAAGAGTTCTTTTCTCCACTGAATTTTTGTATATGTTTTTCCATTTGGTCAATTCTACTATTTTTAAGGAATTCTTCCCTTCAGTGGATTTGTGTGCCCCTTTTTTACCATTTGGTCTATTCTGTTTTTATGGTATTATTTTTTTTTAGTATTTTCTTACCTCTTTTACCAAGCTTTTGATTCTTGTGGCACTCTCATTTCTTTTCCCCATTTTCCCTCTACCTCTCTTATTTGATCTTTTAAATCATTTTTGAGCTAGCTCTTTCAGGTATTTTTTTTTTCCTGAGACCAACTCACATCTTTCCTTGAGGTTTTGGTTGTGACTGTTTTGACTTTGTTGTCTTTTTCTGATTTTATTTTGCCCTTTCTGGTCATCATAGTAGCTTTCTATAAACAGGTTATTTTTGTTCTTGTTTGTTCATTTTTTCTTGTCTATTTGTTGAGTTTTAACTTTATGTTAAACTTGGACTCTGCTCCCAGAAGAGAGGGGGCACTGTCCCAAGCTACAGATTTTTTTGTGCTGCTATTTGCAGAGCCAGTTTGGGAAGACTGTTTTTCTAAGGTAGTATGATCTAGAGAGGTGTGTTTACTAGACCCCTGGCCTAACCTCTGATCTGTGAGTGACTAGAAGCACACTTTCTCACCATGAACTGTGACTATAATCCGTCTATAGTTCCTCTGCAGCTTTAAGCTCTGGCTACCACCAGAATCCCTATATGGGCAATGCAATAGAGTCTAGCACCCAGTGCCAGCAAAGGCACCTTTGTAATCTCCTTCTGACCAGTTTTCCAATCCTCTTATTGTCTGTGGCCTAAGAGCTCTGGAAGTTGTTACTACTGATTTAGTTTCCCCCAAGGTCTGCTGCTGTCTTGTTGGGCAGCCTATGCCAGACTGCACTCCATTCTCACTCCAGTGTGACAGACCTCTTCTGCCAATGTTCTAAGTTATCTTGGGTTTGGGGATTCTGCTACCCTAAAGTTTGCTTTGAAGTGTTTTTATTAAGTTATTTGAAGAGGAAGTTGGAAAGGTTAAGAGGGTCCCTGACTTTTCTCCACCACCTCGGCTCTTAAAAAGTTTCTCCAGGTGTTGGTTGTCATTAATGAGGTTTGGATTCATGATGGCATGTCTCAAAGCACATCTGGAAAGCCCACATTAAAAAGTTCAGAAGATGATTTTGCATTCGAAAATCTGACTCAAATATTCTAACAACATAAATAGTAAGAAAAACATAACACAGGCAGGCAGGTGATGGGTAGTTTTGGCCTCAGACAAGACCAGAAGAAATGGTCCTTACCCCTTTCCTTGGAAAGATGGGGGACTATAGCCATGCAACACTGCATACACAACTTAACTATACTCCTTAGTTTGGCTTAATTGATTTTCTTTGTTACAAATGAAGGCGCGCTCCGTAAAGTTGCTAAACTGTGTATAAAGAAATCAAGAAATAACTGTGATGTAAACAAAGAAAAGTCACCAGTAAAACTTTTACATATATAGATTTTTAAAAATCTCTCTTAGAGCTCAGAGTACCCTAAAAGCAGTTTCTGCTAAACCAACTTCTCAAAAAAAATTTTTTTAAGGAAACTGATCACATTAAGGTTGAGCTCCAGAATGGAAACCTTCTTTCCAAAATGATTTTTAAAGAGCCAACTTATGCACTCCTAAAATATGTCTTGTAATTGAAACAATTTTTACAAATGCCTGTGTGAATGGCATGATTGTAATAAGCATTTTTCCCAGGTAGATTATACCATCTCACTGAGCCACAGTCCTAATTATCAGATTTTCTTGGAAACAACGGGCTGAGTGCCCTTCCACTAAAATACATTTAATTTGGTTTTATATAGCACCTTTTAGTACACTCTGTGCTTCCTTTCAAACTGCTTTAATGAGTAATGAATTAGATGCTGGCAGAGCAATGGCTCCTCCAACAAACAGAGGAGATATTACCTGCTCAGCAATCACTCAAATGGGGAAATCAGCATTTTTGTAGGGGGGGGAGGGGGGTTTGCTCCTGCTTTCTGCAGTTACAGAGAGGCTGGATCCCTAAGGTACCCACACACCACACTTTAGAATCACCCAAGATGAGCCCAGTTTTCTAGGCCATCAAGAGGTAAGGGAACTTAAATCCATCAATTTTCATGGGGCCAAAGTGGACTCAGTCAGCTCACTGGTGCAGCTTCTTTTTCAATGGATCTCAGCTATCTTTGGCATGGATATGCCCTCCAATGGTGATGACTGCAGCCCAGGTCCAAGTCCTACTCTTCAGCCATTCTTGACTGTATGCACCTAAGATCTTCCATTCTCTGAGAGTCCCGGAATGTATAGGCATTCCCCTCGCTAACTCTCTCCTTGTAACCAACAAAACATGTGGAGAGACTTTCCCTTGCTCATCCCTGTCTCCTACCACCTGAGAAGCCTCCCTCTGTATGTCCAGTCATTTGTATCTCTATTCATATCCTTTTCATTATTTCTCCTGCCCAGTTTTTCTATGGCAAAGTATCCTCCACTTTTATAGCACATTAAGGTTTTTTAAATCCTTTCTTTGTTATTTTATTTAATCCTGTGAGGAAGGTGCTATTATTATCCCCATTTTACATATGGAAACTGAGGCTCAGAGGGGATAAATATCTTACCCATGTTCACACGGTTAGAAAGGGTCTGAGATTGGATTCCAATACAGATCATCATGATTCCAAGATCATCAATTTCTCTCTAACATGATCCCTCTGCAAGAGCTCTTAATCTGGAATCTATAATACTGAGAGCCACAATAATAATATTAGCTAATATTAATATAGTCCTTATTATGTGCCAGGTACTGTACTAACCACTTTACAAATATCTCATTTAATCATTTACGACAACCTTAGGAGGTAGGTGATCCTATATCCCCATTTTTATAAAGAAATAGGTTTAATGATTTGCCCAAAGTCATATAGCTAGTATGTTTCTGAAGCTGGATTTGAACTCACATCTTCCTGACTTCAGATTTAACACTGCACCAACTTGTTTTATTTTGTTCAATATTTTAATCACTGTGTTTTGATAGAATTGGTTTCCTTTATAATCCTAATATTGGATTTCATGCATTTAAAAAAACGTTTTCACCAGACTGATGGCCAAAAAGGGCCATGACATAAAAAAAAATAATAATAGAGCATTCCTTGTCTAAGAGGTGATATGTTCTTAAAACTGGTCACTGGTAGCCTCGAGCCCCTGGAGGTAATTACAGCAGTCTCTAAGCAGGCATAACTTGAACTGTGCATGCATGTGGAATCCCTTGCTCTCCAATAAACATTCCACTCCCTCCTCTTCCCCCAACCTCCCCCCCCAGGCCTTTCTATGGCCCTGATGAGTCCTAAAGATTTAGTATTTCCATTACCCTGGAAATATCCTGAGAAGATTCAGTGCTTAAGCTATTAAAGCTAAGCCCAGAATCACAGAACTTAGAGTTGGAAGGGGACTTTCCACCCACCTGCTCGAACCCCTACAAAGGCTATAGATCTATAAAGTGGTGGTCTTCTGTCTGTACTAAAGACCTTCATTGAGGGGGAAGCCACTTCCTTGGAGGCCACTTAGTTAACAATTAGCTGAGAGTAAATCCTGACGAAAGTGGAAGATCATCATCTGAAAGGTGCTTGAGGAGGACGAGATGCCAGGATGAGGCAAAAGGAGAGGGAGAAGAATGGGGAGAGAAGATGGCAGAGAAAACAGACTTCAACTACCCTCATACATAACCAAGCCGTGCCAGGTGGATTCCTTGGCTAGCATGGCGAACAGATGTGAGGCTCATTTTAACAGAAAAGCCTTAATCTTTTACTCAATATAAGATTCCTTTAGCTCAATTGTCCTGGTGCTTAGGTTGCCCCTCAGATCGACAGAAATGACGGATCTGACCGGCTGTCTAATATCCCGCCCAGCATGAGGAACAGAGCATACTCTTGAAATGCATCCAAATCCCAGCACGGGCTCCAAACCCACAAATGCCTGATCACAGACCTGAGCTGACATCAGCTGTCCAAAGCCTTCTCCTTGGCTTACCAGTGACATCGCCACCCAGGGCCCCATCGAATATTTAGTGGCATCCTTCTGGCACATTGATGCCGGCAATTGCATTTCTAAGGTTCAGCTCTGCTTTCAACTGTATTGATCAGACATCCTTGTTCTATGACCCAAAACATGTCTGCCAGCCTGGGGCTTCAGGGGACAGAAAATTCCCTGTTACTGATGTGAAGACCAATGAAGGTTAGAAATAAACACTGCCAATAGGGATGACAGCTTCTCTATTACCTACCTGTGCACCAGGAGGAGACTAAATGATTTTGTTAAATGTACACCATCACTATCATGCATATAAAGTAGCCTTGTGCTTGGACAGCCTTAAAAGATCAAATTGTCCTTGTTCTGTGGTCTTCACGATGCTGGGAACTTCTGTGCCTTGTCAGTGCAGCAAGAGAGAGGGATGGGGAAAAGAGAGGAAGAGAGAGAAAGAGTGAGAGAGAGAAAGAGAAAGAGAGAGAAGGAGGGACAGAGGGAGGAAGAGGGGAGAGAGGGAGAGAGAGGAAGAGAGAGAGAAAGAAAGAGAGAAGGAGGGTTGGAGGGAAGGATGGGGGGGGGGAGACAGACAGACAGACAGACAAGCATACTGAGATGGATAGACAGACACTGATGAAGAGAAATAGAAACAGAGACACCCAGAGAAGAGATGGTGATGGATATCTGCAAATGTGACCCAGTTTTAAAAGTTCAAACATTTTCCTATACTAAGCTGGAACATGAGAGCCAAAGCCCTAGAGGGATACTTCCTTAGGAAATTGGATTAGAAGAAGGGAGGAAGAAAGGATTCAGTTTGGGATGTAGAGATTGGGACAAAAATAAAGAGCTCCAGTTTTTAGCCCTGATTTTCAGAGTTAACATGCTTTATTTTTTCTTATTCCTTCTGTTCAATGCAAAAAGAAATGTTTCTTTCCAGTTGTCAGATGGGAGTTCTGGTTTCAAGAAATCCCACCTTTGTGGGAATTTATTATGTCTTTCTCCTATTTCATTCTGCTCCAGAATCCCAATCTTCCTTTCATTTATCCAGCCACATAACCTTGAATAAGTCATTTCTTTCCCATCTAATTTCTATGTCGTTCTCTTTTCTTTTTTTCCCATCATATGAAAATACCTGATTCTTCTGATGACCCTTTGGGATGGTCACTTGACTTAAATAACTCTAACTCTAGATTCCCTTGGAAAAAAATGGGCAGAGGGAATGACAATATGGGGTAGTGAGGGTACTCTCTGGTATTTCCCATCCTGGTCTACCACTGCCTCCAATATCTCCTTTGCTATTTATTTATAGTATCCTTTATGTGTCTATCCAAAAATTTGTATTTACATAATTCAGAAAAAAATAAACATGTTTATTACTACTCTGGCTATATACAACCAAAAATATACATAAAGTACCTACTATGCGCCAAGGATGGGCTGATGGATAGAGATAACAGTATAAAAGTGAGAAAGTCTCTGCCCTTTAGAAACTTACATTCTACAGAGGTGGAAGGAAAGCTACCACATGTATATAGATTCAAGAAAACAGATCTTATAGCACAAAAACCTTTTTGTGTCTTTTCTTCATTGGATTAGCATATCTACAAGAGTCTCTCAATCAGATCCTATTCATTCATCTCTTCTTATCCTTGAAATTCTTCCTTAAACCCTCCAAGGACAACATACTAAAACTGAGGGAGTCTTTCTCTGAGTCTTCTAATATTTTGTAAGGCTACACTCAGAGTGTCCATCTCTTTCATGACTGGTCCACTTCTTTTTCCAGTTAGAAAAAAATAGGCACGATCTTTTATTTATCTCTTCTCATAGTCAAATCATCTTTGAGAAGGTGTTAGAGCCACCTTAAAAGCACCCCATTTGAGTCACCCTCCATCTGGGATCTGAAGAAGAGATGTTCTGTGATTCATAGCGATACAGCATCACCAGGAGAAACTACCAATTAAAACATAGGTTTAACAGGAAAAGCTTAGGATCATCAAAGAGGTTGTATGATGTCCCCAGACCTTTTTACTTCCCCTATGAAAACATTCTATACAAACAAGGAGAAAATCATGAAGACATCAGAACCTGCCAACCCATATGCAATCTCTGATATGTCTTTAGGATAGACAATGGTCTATGCATCTATCGAGAATGAGCATTTTCCCATCAATTAGGGAATGCCTGGACAAGTTGTGGGATATGATTGTACCATAAGAAATAATGACCAGGATGGTTTCAGAAAAATTTGGAAAATTTTATATGATCTGATGCAAAGTGAAGTGAACAGAACCAGGAAAACACTGTAAACAGTACCAGCAATAGTTTAAGGACGATTACCTAAAAGACTTAGCAAATTTGATCAAGACAATGAGCCAAGACAACTCCAAAGGACCAATGATGAAAATGCTGCCCACATCCAGAGAGAAAAGTGATGCTCTATGAGGATAGACTGGAGTGTAATTTTAAAATTTCTCTATTTTTCTTTTTTGTGTGTTTGTGTTTTTTATCAACATTGTTCATAGGAAAATACATTTTGTATTATTTCACATGTATAATCCATATTATTTTGCCTACCTTCTTAAGGGGGTGGAGGAATTATGGGAGAGAATTTGGAATGCATTTTTAATGAATGTTAATTTTTTAAGTGTAATTGGGAAATATTTCATGAAATGAATAAAAGTCTATTTTTAAATATTAGCAGGATGACCTGTAATTAAAAATGTGAAAGCTAAAAGCAGGAACCATTCACAAATTAAAAAGTCAGATAAATGAAGCAAAAATGGTGAGCATCCTTGAGGAAAACAAAAAAAAATCACTTTCCCAGAAGCATTTCTATGGCAGGCTTCATGCTCACAGCCACACAAATGAGGAAGGATCGTGACTAGACAGCAAGACAGAAGGGAACACGTAGGTCATCTCCTCGAATGCTCTTATTTTACAGAAGAGGGCAAGAGAGGGTAGGTAGGCTGGTTCAGTTACTTTTCCAAGGGCATTCCTTCCGTAAGTGGGAATGGGGGTTCAACAGGATTTGTTTAGACTGCTTAAGACGGAAGCACCCTTGTGAAAGAGGCCGTCTGAGGTGATCTGAGCAAGCCATAATAGTGCCACTGTATACCTCGTTATACCAGTAGGAATATCCAGTGGTTGTCTGGCTTATCTAATGTTTACAAAGAAATTAGTCTATCGGAGGAAATGCTTCTCTGACTAGTTTCTCTCTCAAATATGTGAAGACTATCTAAGTTCTCTTGATAGCTGAAGCCACAAAGGCAATTCTGTTCATTGACCCTCTAACAATATAATACCAATGGTGAATTAATGCAATCTCCAGTTCGGTTTCCATGAAAATCTTGTACAAAATGTCTGAGTCCCAGAGGTGGGCACGACTGCAGATGTACCTGGTCCAGCCTACACTCGAAAAAGAATCTCATCTCCAGACTCCCAGACAACTGGCCAAGCATCTCCACAGTCACAGAGGGATCAGAGGAGGCTGAATGAAAACTGAAATGTGCCATTTTGGACTTCCTTTCCTCCATGATTTTTTGTCTAGTTTAAGCAATCCGTATCTTTTGTCACAACATGACAAACAGGAAAATCTATATCATATGATAACACAAAAGTGCCAGGCATTCATGTCCATAAGACCATTTACCCCTCATATCAAATGAAATGGTCTGAATCACTCATCAGCATTAAGTGCCGCTTGTAGAATTAAAGGAAGAGAGGAGAAAGAGAGGCATTCTCTTTTCAAAGATCCACTAAGTCAGGGGCAGTCATGTGTCTCAGCACACTGGGAATCGGACCTAGAGATGGGAGGTTCTGGGTTCAAATCTGGCCTCAGACACTTCCTGACTCTGTGACCCTGGGTATGTCACTTAACTGCTATTGCCTATCCCTTACTGATCTTTTGCCTTAGAACCAATATACAGTGTTGATTCTAAGATGGAAGATAAGGGCTTTTAAAAAGCCACTGTCATTAGCTCTTTTGTCTTTTCAGCCAGAGAGGGGATTGCTTCATTCCTTCAAAACCACACACTGGAGGCTGAGTCACATATATGTGGTTAACCAGAAGCAGGTAAGGAATCTGTCTGCATTTCTGGGTGGTCCCCTCACCCCCACCCCCTGCAATACACTCCTTTATTTGAATTTAATTCAAGCAATTAAGAAAAAAAAGGCCTCTGCTAAGTGCCTAGTAAGAGCCAGCTGGAGGGTTGGGCACTGAGAATACAAAGACAGACATGAGGCAGACTCAGCCCTCACAGGCTTACATGGTAGCCTCTTCCTCACCTAAGAAGCTAATTATTTCACATTAAATTCTTGAGTCAGCATAGCATTAAGGGCCAATGAGAAAGCTTCAAAGTGAACTGAAGACTAAAACCTCACCTCATTTGTTTTTAGGAATATAGAAATAAATTAGTGAATAGGTAAATGGATAGAGAAATAAATGAACAAATGAATGAATGAATGAGTAAAATAAATAAGGGAATGAATCTGTAAGTGAGGGGATGACTCATGGAGAGTGTGTGTTAGGAGTAGGGATAGGCGGGAGAAATAATTTTGGAAAACGGAATTTTTCTCCCTTGTTTCTGTAATTCCCAAAAGGCATCTGGGCTCTGACATCATTAAGAACCACTCTATCGGCTCACCCCAAGGAGCCATGGATTGGGGTAAAATTATTCTGAGTGTCTATCTCTCCCTTTTCCCCTTGCTTTTAATCCCTGTGTAGTTGGTACCCCAGCTTAGAACAATGGGGCTCAGGGAGAGGAGAGGGTTCTAATTTGAGGAGAGTCCATTAGACGGGCTCCCGTCCCATTAAAAGCAGCTGATTCACCAATGGCCTGGTGGCTTGCCATGTTCTCTACAGCTGTCACCTCAGATGTTTTCTCCTTTAGGACTGGGGTGTAATTTTGCCAGCCTTAAGTGCAGAAGAGGGGAATTTCCGAGTGACAGGAAGGATAATTCATCATGTACTGCTGCTCAAGATGGTCATGAGGAAGAGAGATATCTTGTCCTTATACCGTAGTTCATCTTGCCCCTGACAGGAGCCTGGTAGGCACATACAGAGGAAGCTTGATAAAATATTTTAGAATTAGGCACCCAAAAAGAATGGCCAAAAGAAAGTCTCTGCCCAAGGCCTTTTCTGCACTGAGTTAAAGGCCTCGCTCACAAGAACTGGGCTAAAAGGACCCGCCATGAAACGTCTCAGAGAAAAAGACTCCCAGAAAATACCTGGAATGAGACAAGGCAGAGCGTGTAAGCAATGACTTAAAACAAGCGTTGCTAAGATCTCCTCCCCCGTGCAGCAGCGCAGGGTACTTTCCTGCATGTATGCTGTGTGAACAAGAGGTTAAAAGTTAAATAATAGCCTAGGGCCAGCACAGGCACCGGCTGGCCAGGTAGAAAATGGGTTTTGTGGCTTCCAAACGATCCTCGCCGAGCCTCTGTTTTCGGCTGAAACTAACCTAACAGGCATCGGTGTGCAAAAACGGATTTTTCCTCCTCGTAGAGCCGGGCATCGTGGAACGGGGCTGTCCTAATGGCTGGAAAAGCCATCTGACCTTTAATCCAAAGTCGTAAATTTATCACTGTCTCCAATCGGCAGGATATCATTCTTAACAAGGCCATTTTTTTTAGGACGCAGAGTTTCCAGACGATGTACTCTCCGGCTCTGGGAAGGTGACTTAAAATTCGTTCTCGGAAAACGGGAGGATAAAAGAAATTAGCCCTCTGGAAAGTGGGCCAAGGCTCAGCGGCGGAATCCGGGAGTGAAGGCCGGGGAGAACAATGCCTGGCAACATCAAGTTATTCTATATTTCACCCAATGATAAATAACCGGGAGTCATGTTTATGTATAATGAATTACAATCCTTCTGCATTTACCTTAGTAACATTTTACAGGGGTTGTATTTTATTCCCAACTACCAATTATGTCATCATCCTGGCATTTACCTGGACGTAATGATACACAGCTACCCCATTCCGCCAACATAATTCATTGCCGGAAAAGTGTTTGTAAAGGCACACCGCGTTCCACACACCCGTAATGACTTGGAGATCGCTATTAAATTTTACAGATTAAAGTTTAGTAAACCTTCAAAATCACACACCGGTTTCTGTGTATCTTATTAATCCTAAAGGAAAAGCTGTTCAGCTATTTAAATGTCAATAACCAGGTAACCCTGTAAAAAGCAGACAATGGGCAATCCATTATCGGGCTCCTTCCTCCTCCCATTGGAAATGGGTGAAGAGAGACGCTCGCTTGTTTAACCGTTCCGAGGCAGGACTTTGTCAAATGAGCCTTCCCGCCCCCGTGGCGTGGATGAAAAAGAAGGGGAGAAGGGAGAGGGCACGGGCGGCGCGCGCGCCCACCCCCACGCCCAAGCCAATGCGAGCTCCCTAATAATCCAGTGTCAGTGCCCACGTTGACTTTCTCGGCGCTCCCTGCCTGACGAAGAAATAGCTGCTGTCCCCTGCCTGGCCTCGCATTGATTCGCTTTAATTCTGCCTTGAGAATGAAAGCCCAGAGATCTTTTTATAAGCCGGTGAGGTCACCACGTTTAAATTAAAGCAACCTTCTCTGAAGCTCATTAATAAAAGTACTATGTGGAGAGAAATTTAATGTGAATGGTTAAAATGCCGGGGATCCCGCCTTTACTGTCAAACAGCTCAATTAAACAAATTGAATTTTTAAGCAACAAAAGGGAATTGAATCAAATTAGGACTGGAGCGGGCCTGGGAACGTGGACATTTATGAGTGATCGTCACCGGCCCTCCAACATTGAGTTTCTTTATTTGTTGTCTCAGCAGTTAGAAGGGGTTGGCAGGGCTGCAATACAGAAGGATAAAAATGTTCACCATTGAAACACAGTTTGGGGCTCCCAATAAATCATCTGTCACTTCATCACAGCCCAGTAGATAATGAGCAATAAAGTTTTCACACTCAGGGAATGAGGATGGGGACACAAGAAATACAGCCCATGCTGCCACTGCCCGGGTTCCTCTCCGAGCGGCCGCTCAGATGGTGGGATGTATAATGAATGACCTTGAGGTTTCTGGAGAAGCCGCCCAGGCATGGGCAAATAAACAGTTTTTAATACATTGAGAATTATTTAATTGGAGTCATGTGCTTTCTTCACCATGAAGAAAGGCCAGGGGCGGACTAGTTCGCATCCATATAGTTTCGAAATCAGAATCGAAAGAACTCTGGCCTCAGAATAATAGCTCTCCTATTGTCAGGGGCTCCAGATCTAAACTGGTGACCACCATTATATTCAGAGAGAGCAAAGGAAAATCCTCTTGATGAGTTATTTACCCTTTGCTCTTAAGACAGTCCTACGATGTTCTGGATTCAAGAATTGCTGAGGAGTTTACTGGGCAACGAGGTCTATATCAAGACAGAGAAACAGAGGTCAAGGCCGACCTGGGGCTCACTGAGCAGCATCCCATGCAGGCATTCCAGGCATGTGTCAAACATTCGGCCCCTGCCAAGCTGTGGATGGCCTGAGTTTTTATTAAGCCAGCCCTGTAGACATGGGTCAGACTGAATAGTCACCACAAGCAATTAGGATTGAGTATAATGAACCCGGGCTCGTTGGCCAATGACTCGGCCCCAGAGTGTCCGGCCAATTCCCTCCAACTATGTAATTTGGGAAGATGTATTCCTGCCAGTATAGCCTCTGCAAGGGAAGGCCAGGATCTTGACTAGGACTGTGCTTTTGAGCCAGGACCCATTCAGACAAATGTCTGGGTCCCAGAGAGTGGTCTGGTGGAGCAAGGAGTCCTCCAAAAGAGTCCCTGCGGGCTCCCAGAGAGAACCTGAGAATATTTGGGAATGAAGAGAGAGAGAGCTACAGGAAGGGCCACAAAGTATGGGCTACTCCCTCAGACAGAGATATCCTCCAGCAAGAGGCACGCCCAAGGCCCTTCTGGGACATTCTAAGACCAAGTCCTCCTAGCTTCAGGGTAGGGGGTGAAGTGCCTGCCTGACCCTTGTCATACCACAGCTCATACTGAGGCTTTACTAAAGGATGTAGCTATAGATCTGAAGGCACTCGGCCCCCTCCTCTCACTCCTGCACCCCAGTATAAGGCATGTAGAACAAACACCTCACCAAACATCTTAAGAGCCAGGGGAAGGCAATAGGGGGTCCCAAGATTCAGGTCTGGCAGGGGCATGGGAAACCTTCTAGTCTAATCCCGTATTGTGCAAAGGAGGAAACTGAGTCCCAAAGACCCTTCCCAAAGCCAGTGCTCTTTTCACTACTCCATATTTCTTAGTAAGCACTATACTAGTCTAGACACGCAGAATAGTGTATGGCTTATCTCATGATTTTCCAGATCACCTCAGTTCCAACTCCTAAGAGTGCCCCAGGATGTTGCCTGTTGGGTTCCCAGGTTGGCTCTTTGGATGAGTCCAGAGAAATGGGGAAAACAGGGCAGCGAATGCAATTGTAAGAAAGTTTGGAAAAGAAATACCTCTCATAGAGGTCAATGGAGCCTTGAAGCAGTATCAAAAGTTGGGTTTCTCTAACAAGCCCTTAGGCCAAGGCCTACGGAGTGACCCAGGACCCCAGAACAAGAACTCAGTGGTTTCTCCAGGCTAGAATCTTCACAAAGGGGATTGTATGTAAGGTTTGCAGTGCGGAGGGTACAATGCTGGGGGATGGATCAGAAGTCCTTGGGATCTCGATGCAGGACAATCTCTAGAAGGCGATTCCTTTATTGAGACCTTTCTCTTATTTAAAAGGAAAACAAAAAAATTGACAGTCTGAGCCCTAAGTACCAAGATGGCATTTCAGGAGAAGCTACCAGGTCCGAGCCGGAGCTTTCTTCTTTCTTCTTAACGCGATGGCTGTCATCTTTCGTTTTTGTGTTGCCTTTCTTTTCTTATACATCCATCCTCCTTCTTGGCCATCAAGTGAGCAAACGGCAAGATTTTATTTATGAAGCGGGCACCAGGAACTATGCTAATAAGGATACCTACGAAGGCAAAAATGGCACAACACCGGACTGCGACACATCGATTATTTCTGATAGACGATATCCCCCACTCAGCATCCCCGGCGTCCACTGCCAGGGCAGGCAGCTGCATCTTCTCAGCTCTCCTCTCCAAGGCCAGTCATGGCTTCCTAATACCCAGGAAAACTGGATTCAAAGCAAACTCGCATCATTGTTCCTGGAAACAGTGAATGCTGTTGTGTAAGTAAATGTAAACAAGATCCTCTGCCATAGTTTCTGCGAAAGGCAAAGGATTCGAAAGTCAAATGACATTATCTGTGGCCTCGCTTAATAGAATGTTCGTATCTTGTATTCCAACATACAATGGACTGTCCCCCCCCCCAAAAAAAAATTGCTGCTTTCGCCAAGGCAGTGACTAAATCCGTGCACCAGGACACTGTAAAAGGTGAATGAATGACTACAGAATTCACTAAGCACTTACTGTATGCCGAGCACTGGGGAAACACGTGGAAAAGTCAGACAATTCCTGTTCTCGAGGAGCTCGCATTCTAGCGGGGGAAAGAACCCATATGGAAGGTTATTAGACATGGCACGCTGATAAGGACTACCAGGAATTTCCTCTCATCAAGTTGGCTGGTGACCAGAAGTAGCTACAAGTCAAGTCACCAATTGGGAAATAGCTCAGGGAATCTCATTAACCAAGACACCTGCCCCAGAGATGGCAGCCAGACCAGCCCAGCCCAGCCTCCCATTTCATGTACCAGAGCTGGAGCATGGATTTCCTCCACGCCTGACCACAGAAGCCACTCCGAGTTAGTTTAGCAACAAGGCCCGGCTGCTCGCTCACTCCCTCGCTCGCTCGCTCCCCAGCTCGCTCGCTCATTAATGCTGGCTGCTGTTATTTGTAAGCAAATTGTCACGAAGAGTATGCAATTCCTAATGCTGAACTACTCCAGCCTCAGACTGAAGGGTGATTTTACAAACGTCCTGCAGCGCTCAATCATCCCTTCATTTTAATGTCTTTATTTTATGATTTTGTTGATGAAATACTACTCACTCAGTGCTCAAAATTCCTTTTAGGCTGCAGGCAGTGGCTAGTTGACATGGTGAGCCATATTTTACAGCCATATATTTCAGCTCTCTCTGTCCAAGTTGGAGGACACAGTAGCCAAGATGGTTTTTCATAGTAGAAATATATTTTCATATTTATTTATTGATTTGACTAATGTATCTATTTTTCAATTCACATGCTTATGTTTCAATCCATTAAAGTGATTCATGGTCAAATAATATGTTATTGCAAGTACAAAGAGGAGATAAAACCCACCATACGATTGCTATAACACAAGAATAAAAATCATAAAAAAAAACATCGCATGATTAAATAGAGGTTGGAATCCCCCAATGATCAAAGGCAAAATGATATTTTTAATTATTTCCCCCAAACCATCAAAGTTCTTTTAAACTAAGATGCAATCACTGATTAGGGAAGTTTCCCCTCAATAAATATTTTGTAGGTATTTCTCATCAAGATCATGCATTCGACGCAGGCTAACCGTGGAATGGAAAATTAATAGCAAAGTCAAAAAAAAGAGGAAAATGAATCAGGAGAAACAGGCTGGCTGGCCCAGGGAATCAGACCCATTGGACCTTCATCCTTCAGAGTTGTCACTTGGAAATTAACAATTTAGAAGAAAAGTTGTTCAGCATCGATCAATAGCAGGACAAGTGACTTCCAGGCTGGCAAGGATCCTTCGGGGTCCCCAGCATTAGGATCTTCTTGGGGGGTGGGGGAGGGCAGGAGCATTGGAAGACGGCGGTCGCCACAGACTGAGCTGAGACACTGTGGGGCACGTTTTTAATGGTCTCCCCCCACCCCCAGTTTCCAAAGGCTCCCTAGAAAATCAAGAAGAGCTAACTCTGTCCTCTGAGCTGCAGGGTATAAGCACATTTTATGAACACTAGAGTCACATAAAAATTAAAATATGTTTTAGAGAAATATCGCACAACTTCAGGAAAACAGTAGATTACAATGTGCAAGTACATAAATATGATACTGTGAGCTTCTCAGACAGGCATGGGGAGCTGAGAGGCTCAAGAAGTCGGAGAAGGGACTCACAGATCAGACAACAGACATGCCTGTGGCAATACTAAGCTTATTGCAAGACTAGAGATTCCATTCAAAGGGAGCTGAGCTTTCTTTTCCTTTCAGAGTCTGGATAGAACCCATACTGGGGAACAGGAGGCATTCTGGGAGGACCAACACCTCAGCTCTGAGGGCTTGCCGAGCCCTTTTCAGAGTTGCTCATCCACCTTTGGTGTCCGCCTGTCACCCAGCTCTCCCCTGTGGCTCCCAGGAGCTGTAGCATGTGCAGCAACCACCACCCCTGGAAAAAATTTATCTTGGCGGACAGGCTAAACCCAGCTGAGAGTAACCAATAGGGCTCAAAGTCATTGGAGGCTTAGGGAGGTGTCTTCCCCAAGCATGTGAAGACATCCCTCGGACGTATGGGCGGAGGAGAACAATTTGTTAAAAAGGTCCTGAAGGGAGCTGAAGTAGGCTCTGTGGAGGGCTTAGGGCTTGATCAGACATCAAAGACAGCAAGGTCATCCACAGAATCCTGGGCCAGCAGCAGCGGTCCAGACTTTCATCTCTGACTCTGGACAAGAAAGGAAAATTGATGACTTTGTTCAACTCTACCTCACTTAAATCTAATTCATGAGTTAGTCAAGATATCACCCCATGATGTCAGTGCCCTCTCTTAAAAAAAAAGAACAAACAACAACAGGACATAATATTCCTGCCATAAATATGGAGGATCGGGTAGCTTTGTGGCAGCTTTGTCCTGATCTCATTAAGCACAGGAGAGGTCTTCTCCAGCGAGTGCCTAGCCGAGTGCCCAGCTGACAGTTCCATTGACCTAAACAGTATCAGGGCAGGAAGAGCGAGTCTTCGCCTACCTACCTAGCACCCAGTTGTCACTGAACAATGTCACATATCACTGTATTCAGTCAGAAATTCACAGATATTTGAACAATAAGGAAAAATGCAAATATTTTTGTAATCCTCTTCACAACAAAGTGTTGCAACCCTCAACACTGAAGTTAATGAAAAGAGATATTCAATTCAATATGCATTTATTGAGTGTCTTCTGTATACAGGGAGTTCATGTTTGGGTTGGCAATGCTAAGTTCAAATGGGACCTTGTTGCCACAAGTTATGGAATATTCAGTCTAGACAGTAAAGAAAGATGAGGAACAAACAAACAAATAAATGAAGAGTGATGGCACCCAGTCCTGCTGGAAAAGCACCTCAGAGAGGTATCCAGTGCAAGTCAAATGAGGAAGAGCTTTGAATCAAGTTCAATTCAATTTTACAGGCATTTTTTTCTTTTTTTTCCTTTAGAATATTTTTCCATGTACATGATTCATGATTTCTCCCCACCGTCCCTCTTCCCTCCCCTCTCCCAGACTTGACAAGCAATTCCACTGGGTTACACATGTATCATTGTTCAAAACCTATCTCCATTATATCCATATTTGCAATAGAGTGATCTTCTAACGCCAAAATCCTAATCGTATCCGTATAGAACTATGCGATCAATCATATGTTTTCCTTCTTCATTTCTGCTCCCACAGTTCTTTCTCTGGATATGGATACGTTCTTTCTCATAAGTCCCTCAGGATTGTCCTGGGTCATTGCATAACTTTTGGTAGAAAAGACTATTACGTTTGATTGTGACACGTTTCAGTCTCTGTGTACAATGTTCTCCTGGTTCTGCTCCTTTCACTCTGCATCACTTCCTGGAGGTCATCCCAGTTCACATGGAATTCCTCCAGTTCATTATTCCTTTTGGCACAATAGTATTCCATCACCATCATATGCCACAATTTATTCAGCCATTCCCCAATCGATGGGCACCCCCTCATTTTCCAATTTTTTGCCACCACAAAGAGCATGGCTATGAATATTTTTGTACAGGTCTTTTTCCTTATTATCTCTTTGGGGTACAAACCCAACAGTGGTATGACAGGGTCAAAGGGCAGGCATTCTTTTAAAGCCCTTTTCACATAGTTCCAAATTGCCCTCCAAAATGTTTGGACCAATTCACAACTCCATCAACAGTGTATTAGTTTCCCAATGTTGCCACATCCCCTCCAAAATTTATCACTTTCCTTTCCTTTGGCCAGTCTGGTAGGTATAAGGTATTACCACAAAGTTGTTTTAATTTGCATTTCTCTAATCAGGATGCATTTAGAACGCTTTTTCATGTGCTTATTGATAGTTTTGATTTCCTCATGTGAAAACTGCCTATTTATGTCCCTTTACCATTTGTTGATTGGGGAATGGCTTGATTTTTTGTAAATTTAATTTAGTTCCTTATATATTTGGGAAATTAAAGCTTTGTCAGAGAGTTTTGTTATAAAAATGTTTTCTCAGTTTGTTGCTTTCCTTCTAATTTTTTTTTGCATTGGTTTTGTTTGTACAAAACCTTTTTAATTTGATACAGTCAAAGTCGTTCATTTTACATTTTGCAATGTTCTCTATCTCTTGCTTGGTCTTAAATTCCTTCCTTTCCCACAGATCTGACAGGCACACTAATCTATTTTTACCTAATTTATTTATGATTTCACTCCTTATATTTAAGACATATACCCATTTTGAATTTACCTTGGAATAGGGTATAAGATGTCGATTTAAACCTAATTTCTCCCATACTGTTTTCCAATTTTCCCGGCAGTTTTTTTTTTTCAAATAGTGAGTTCTTCTCCCAAAAGCTGGGGTCTTTGGGTTTATCAAACACTAGTTTGCTGAGGTCATTTACCCCTAGTCTATTCCATTGATCCACCCTTCTGTCTCTTAGCCAGTACCATATTGTTTTGATGACCGCTGCTTTATAGTGCCGTTTAAGATCTGGTACTGCTAGATTCCTATCCTTCACATTTTTTTTTCATTATTTCCCTTGAAATTCTTTATCTTTTGTTCTTCCAGATGGACTTTGTTATAATTTTTTCTCATACTATAAAAAAAGCTTCTTTATGGGTTGATAGGTATGGCACTAAATAAGTAGATTAATTTAAATAGGATTGTCATTTTTATTATATTAGCTCATCCTACCCATGAGCAATTAAAGTTTTTCCAGTTATTTAGATCTAGTTTTAATTGTGTGAAAAGTGTTTTGTAATTGTGTTCATATAATTCTTGTTTTGTCTTGGCAGATAGATTCCTAAGTATTTTATATATTTGTGAAATTAAAACTTTGTCAGAGAGTTTTGTTATAAAAATTTTTTCTCAGTTTGTTGCTGTGTTTTTTAAATGTGATTTTAAATGGAGTTTCTCTTTCTAACTCTTGCTGCTGAGTTTTGTTGGAAATATATAGAAATGCTGATGATTTATGTGGGTTTATCTTGTACCCTGCAACTTTACTGAAGTTGTTAATTATTTCCACAAGCCTTTTAGTTGATTTTCTGAGATTCTTTAAGTAGATCATCATATCATCTGCAAAGAGTGATAGTGTAGTTTCCTTATTGCCTACTTTTATCCTGCAGGCAGTTTTTAGCCCCTTCCATGAGCCAGGCATTGCAGATATGAAGACTAAAAGAAGCAACATCCTGATTTCAATTTTTATAATATATTTTAGTGATACCATTTCTTTTTATATCCTCTAGATTTCCCCTTAATTCTTTCCCCTCTCCTCTCCCTAAGAGCCATTCCTTTTAGCAAACTTTTTTTTAAATTAAGAAAAAGAAGAAATTAGCAAAATTGATACTGAACAAATCAAACCTGGCTTCCACCTCCCAGGAATCCCCACCACAACCACCACCACCTCTCTATATAAAGGAATGAAGGGAAGTTCTTGCTCAGAGCTCTTCCTTGGAGCTGGCCTGGTCATTTTAAACATGCAATAGTCATCCTGTTTTGTGGCAGTTGGTGTTGCTTCTGGTTATATTGTTGTAGGCACCGTGCATCTTCCCTCCCTGTTTTCATGACTGTGTTTTACATCCTGCATCAGTCCAATGTGGGTCTTCACGGGCTTCTCTGTGCTCATCTGAACTGTCACTTCTTACAGCACCACAAGATTCCATTATGGGGGTATCAGACCCAAATAAAAATCAAGACCATTAATTAATTTAGCCATCCTTGAGGATCTCTGCAGGATGTGTATCAACTTAGCTTTCACACGTAATGTTATTGATGCTCGATTGAATCTCTATTTCCTTTGCTAAAGATTTCTCAATTCTGTCTTAATCTAGTTGGGCTGCATTCAGGAGTTTTGGGCACCATGTTTTGAAATATCTCTTTCATTGCATTCATTAACACAATGTTTAAGCTCTTCCCCAAACAGGTGATGGGCATCCACTAGGTTTCTATTTCCTGGCTACCACAAAAGTAGAGGCATGTGTGTATATACACATACATGTAAATGTACGTGCACGTCGATGGGCATGCATGCAGACTATACAGGTGCATCTATGTGTGATGTGCCCTCTATGAATGCCATGTCATATATAACATACAGAAAATGTCCCTATACCCCAAAATACATACACAAAAATATATAGACGAGGGGCAGCTAGAGGGTGCAGTGGACAGATCGCCAAGCCTAGAGTCAGAAAGACCTGAGTTCAGATATGGCTAAGACACTTACTATGTGACTCAGGGCACATTGTTGGCCTCAGTTTCTTCATCTGTAAAACGAACTACAGAAAGAAATGGCCAATCACTCCAGTATCTTTACCAAGAAAATCCCAGATGGGACAATGGAGAGTCAGACATGACTGAAATGGCTGAACCGCAACAAGCTGTCTTGACATATGTGTGCATAAATGTCTACATAGGCATGCACACATACATGCGCACATGTTTGGTGTACATGGACTCTTCCTTTTTGTCAATGATTTCCTTGGTATCTGTTTCTATAAGCGATGGAATCTCTGGGCCAGAAGGAGAAGACATTTTAATTCTTATTTCCAAATTGCTTTTCAGACAGTTGTACTGATTCACAAGGAGATTATACAGTCAGTTCTGCTAAAATGCTTGTTTGAAAATGGGAATTTGTTCCAATGCAATTGATAAGTTAGGGAACGATCTGAGTAGAACATGAATTTCTCATCTGCTTACATGTAATTTCATCAGTAAAAACCAGAAAATTGTCCCTAGCTGAGCCCAGTTACACACACACACACACACAGAGCTTCTTTCGCTCAGCAGTTTCATCCTGTAAGGCTGGATAAAACCACTTCATAATAATGCACACACTGCGAGTCCTCCCACTCCCACTTCCACAAGCCAAACGACAGTTCTTTGTCATAGAGAGCCTTATTTATTGCTTCTCTTCTCATTCTGTAGGAGCCGAAGGAGGCTCAGGAGGGCAGCCCTAACCAGGCAGTCCCTCTCCCCCAACTTTCTGCCCCCAGGTCCCCTTCTTCCCAGACTGGTTGCCCACCATTCATCCTTTGGCCCATATCTATCAACTTTGCCAGCCTCAGGCCCCCAAAGAGTCAGAGAACCAGGCCAGCGCCACTGCCATCACTGCTACTGATTGAAGTATTTGTGTATCTCTCTATGCTTTAACATGCATAAATCCATACTGCTCTCTTTGTTTGATTACCATATTTTTTGTGAATTACTGACAAAGTCTGTGTTGCATCCCCATTTTTCCCATAATTCCTGTGGTTTTTACTTTTTAATTTTTCACAGGGTGCTGGTTTTTACAAACACACGTTAGTCAGCCTTATAGCAGAACTGACTGCATTTGAATTGAGAATACAACATGTATACCAATAAGCCTACTGTGAGTAATGTTCAGGATAGAGAGAGCTAATAATTGGGTAATTAAGACAGGGTTAATGGACAAAGTAGCTCCTGAGTTTCCCCATTAAGCTGGGAGCTCCTTGACAGTGGAGACTCAATTTTCTCTTTCCTGAATTCCTGGGTTTAGTGTAGTGCCTGGCACATACTCTGTGCAGAGTAAATGCTTGGGGGCTTGACATGACAGTGAGCTGGGTGGATAAGAATGTGGAGATGAGGAGAAAGGGTTTGGGAAGTAAGGGAGAAGGGCAGGAAATTCTTACAAATGCACAAGGCAAGGCAGATAGTAGCAGGTCTGAAAAATGGTATTGTGAACCATCAGATTTAAGCTTGGAAAATCTAGGTTTAAGTACTTGTTCCAACAATTTCTAGCAGTGGGACCTTGGCCAAGTCACTTTCCTTCTGAGCCTCAGTTTCCAATTATGAAAACATCAATAGTTGTGTTGTCTACTTCATAGGGCTGATGGGAGGACCAAATGAAAAGGATCATAGGTCTAGAGTTGGAAGGCAGCTCAGAAGCCATCTAATCCAAGCCTGACATTTTGTGGCTGAGGAAACTGAAGTCCAAATTTAGCAGAAGTGAAGGGACTCACACAAAATTATTTGGATCAAGTCTGAGAAACAGAATTCGAACCAACATCCTCTGACTCTATTTGGTGTCTTTTCTCTGTACCACAGTTTGTTATTCTCATCATCATCATCATTTTTATTATTTCTGCTGAGACCATTCAATTCAATCCGTCAAACATTTTTTGTAAATTATTCATCTACCTTGAGCAAGGCACTGTCCTTGGTGCTAGGGATACCAAGATGAAAAATAACGCAGTCCCTTCCTTCAAAGAGTTTATAAACTCAAAGGACATAATGCATGTAAAATACCTTGCAAACCTTCAAGCAGTATATAAATGTCAACTATCATTTGTATGATTACAGTATGAATAAGACATATATGGACACACACAGAAAGCACAGCACATAGCAGAATGTGAAGAGGGCCAGACAAAGTGCTTTCAGAAATCTGAGGAGAGATTGCTCTCAGCTTAAGGAACCAGAGAAGGCTTCCTGTATGATATAGAAGCTGTTAGGCACTGAAAAGGGAAGGAATTTTGACAGGTAGGGATTACAGTTTAAGTATTTATTCCTTGAATGAGGGTCAGCATGATCAAAGGCAAGGAAATAGGGAAAAGGAAAGATGGTAACCGAGAAAGGTAAATAAATAATCCAGTTGCAGATGCATTGAATATATAAAAAGCAATTGCATGAGATGAGGCTCGATAGACAAGACAGAGCATGATTATGGAGGGCATTGAATGCCATACGAAGGATGTTGTATTTTATAATCTAGGTTAATGATCTCCAAAGTGAGAGCTATGACTCTGTAGTGTGGCATGACCTGAAGCACAATGAAGCAGGTGAAAATATGAAAATATGAAAATAAAGAAGGTGAAAAAATGAGACTTATTGCATCATCTTTTGTACTAGATGATTGTGGTGGCTTGTATCCAAAACTTAGCCACGTCTGTCCACCTATGGCAAGCAATATTGTCCCATTCCACCATCACCGATTGCTTGTGTATGTAATAATACTTCAGGTTTTTGCCTTGCCACTTCTGAATTGGTCACCAGCATCCCAAGAGGTTTGAATCTAACTATGATAGAACTATGCATACCCACATCTTTACAGGCAAATTCCATCCTCTTAGTATCTACATTCTACCCCACCTTCCCCCAGCTAGTGGTTTTAGCAGGTACCTTTAGAAGTGTGCCGTCAACTCTCTGGGGGCAATCACTAGTGCACAAGAAAGCTCATCCCTCCCTCTTTCATTTTCGGTGAGATGATGAGCTACACTGGATGAGAGACTGCAAATGGGTTGTGATATATACAGTATATATCACCTATATCCTTACATTAAATTTCTCCCAAATCTAGATGTACATGAGAAAACATTTAACAGGTGGCCCTCTAGGGAAAAATGCACAAGACACTTTTAAGTTTAGTCTACACGACTACTATTTTCTCCATCACTTTCTTAAGTCTAGACCAGTGATGGGCAAACTTTTTAAAGAGGGGGCCAAAGGAAAGGAAATGCTCCTCTGTCAGTCTGTTTCTAAGGCAACTCTTTCGAAGTTTCATTGTATTGTATCCTACTCATTGTGTTCGTTAGATTAGGAATAATGTCGCCCTGCAGGATAGAACATTTCAGGGGGCCTCATCTGGCCCTGCAGTAGTTTGCCCATCACCGGTCTAGACAATCAACAAAACAATGAATCAAACCTAATTTGTATCATTTTCCAATTTCTGAGGGTAAATGCTCACACTGAAAATTTGACAATCGGTTCTCACAAGCCATTTCACGTTGATTCCAAAACATGCTGTCCTCCAAAACCAGTCTTCTCCTAAATGCCCCTTTTCCCATTGAGGGAACTTCTATCCTTTGAATCTCCCTGATTTCCATCTCCTTGATTATACTTAACTGCTGATTCAAATTAAATTGCCCTTTCCAAGTTTACTTCTGATCTCTTATTGTGAAATAAGTCAAACAACAAACATTCATTAAGAATTTACTATGTTCCAGGGTCTGTATTAAGCACTCAGGATATAATGGCAAAAACCTAATCTCTGCCCTCAAAGAGTAGACCAAATTCTCATTCTTCTTGAGCTTTAATGCAATAGCTGACACAGTAAAGAGATCATTCTCTCTTCTTGGATACTGGTGCAAGTAGATCATCTATTCAAAATTCTCACAACTTCACACATAAAAACCAAAGGAATTAATTTCATAACCTGTTTAACAATTTATCTATAATTTCAGTGAGTTTTAAACAAATATATTAAAAATATGAAAATACCACAGTATCTAATTAGCCTGCAAGCGTAAGCCATTGACATCAAAGAAGACATAAATTTACTAGCCAATTTCCAATAATTATCCATCTAAGATAGACTACCCCAAGTCCTATCTCCCTAAGAGTATAGGGCCATGCCAACTCTCTTAAGGACATCTCCTGTCAGCATCAAAATCAGTGGGTCAAAAATTAAACTCGTCTCTCTGTTGACCCAAACTTGCCTGTCTTCTCTATTACTTGTGATAATAGCCCTGTCATCCTTCTAGGCATTCCAGGCTCAACACCTGAGTCATGCATCACTCCTTGTTTTCTTTCACACTACTAAGTTCTGCCAATTCTATCTATATTTTCTCTTTCATGGCTGTTCAATCTTTTCTATTCCCATTGTAGACACTCAAAGACAGGTCTCTTTATTGCTCATCTGGTTAATTAGAATGCTTTATCACTGAGTTCCCTAACTGCAGGCTTCCCCTTTTGTAACATTTTCTTCATAGTGCAACAGAAAATAACTACTTTATTCACGGGACTAACCGTCATTTCAACCAGACTTTCAAATCTCTGTATCATGAAATGTTATACCAAGATTTTTAAAATATATACCTATAATACTAGCTAAAATGTATAAGGGCAAGATGACAAGTGTTAGAGGGCATGTGGAAAAGAGAGGCACTGATACATTGTTGGTGGAACTGTCAATTGACCCAGCCATTTTGGAGAGCAATCTGCAATTATACTCAAAGAGTTATAAAACTGTATACCTTCTGACACAGAGGTGATCAAGGAAAAATAGAAAAAATTATATATATTCCAAAATATTTCTAGTAGCTCTTTTTGTGGTGGCAAAGAACTGGAAACTGATAGGATGTGCATCAACTGGAGAATGACTGAATAAGTTATATTATATAATTGTAATGGAATAAAACTGTGCCATAAGAAATGACAAACAAAATGGTCACCAAAAAAAAAAAACCTGGGAAAGACTTCTGAAGTGATACAAAGCGAAGTGAGTAAAAACCAGACGAACATTGAACATAGTAACAACAATAATGTATGATGATTGTGAATGACTTCACTAATATCAACAAGGCAAGGATCCAGGCTGACTCCAAGAGACTTATGATGAAGGTTTTGCACCATCATGGAAGGATGGAATCTGAATAAAGATTGAAGCATATATCACTCCTCTCTTTATTTCCTCCATGAATTTTTCTCTAGTGTAAGGAGTTTGTGTCTTGTTTTAAAAAATGATGAAAAAGGAAATATGTATTATAGGATAATATATGTACAACCTATATCATATTACATCACTTCTTGGGGATGAAGGAGGTAGGGGAGGTAGGGGGAAAAAAGGCTGACAAATTTTTGGACATAGCCAATATGAGAATTTGTTTCTTTTGGATAAGTATATTTATTATAATTTATTACATATTTATAAGAAATCATGTGTATTATACTCCTGTTATGCTACATATTAGATTGTTATATACAAAAAATGAAAAGTAATGGGGAAAAAAGTAATGAAGCACATTGTACTCACTAAAAATATCAGTATAAATAATATTTTAGTGAGAACAAAAATGGTTTTATACCATTAATAAAAGAAATATTTTCAATGTGTTATTTTATCTTTATCTTATCCCTTTTGGAATTTCTGTTTTTGTTTCATACTAGACTTAATCATTACAATAATAAGACTTTATATAAATAACATGCTTGTCTTGCCATAAAATTATGAGAGTTTATTTCATTTAGACATATTTTATTAATTTTACTTGCTTTTTTATTTCTTTAATTTAATTTTTTGGTATGTTGAATACAATCTCTAATTCTTTTACAGAAATAACTCAAATAGATCCCTTTTTTTCAGAATCCACTGCTTTCACAGATATCTAAGTTTAAACTCATAGAAATATATTCTTATGTACAATGTTAACCATACATGAATTCCTTCCTGTCATTTTTGGGAATTTTTTTTTTTAATTCTGAGAAAACTCAGTCAAGAATTAAGATCAACAATGAGCAAAGAGATGTAGCTGTTTCAAAAGAATTTATTTATATCAAGTCAGAAGCAAGAAGAGAAAGTGCTGACCTGTCGAGTCAAAAGTTATGGTCAACATTTCTACTAATTGGAATAGAAGCCTATAATAGAGAAGTCATGATCTAATCACAGTCTTGCTGTAATTGCTGCCATGTTATAAGGATGTGTTCATGGCCCTGTTTACCACCAATGATGAATTATTCTTGCATATAAAATAAATATTAATAATTGCATACCTATACAACTCCTAGGAGTAGTATTTGGAGAAATAGTAAATTTTGGAAGAAAATCAAGTACCTAAATTAATTATTTTGTCACATGGTTTCTATAGTGCTGTTAGATTTGCTAGGAAATCTGAATATTGCATTATTCAAATACTAACCCATAATTTTTGCAAGTGCATCCCATTTTTGAATATTTACTACAGGCTATGGTCCTTTGTAAATACTACTAAGGATCTCATCAAAAAATAATAACACTGAAATATTAAATATTTGCCATATTATCTTTCAACTTTAAAATGATTCAGTTGGCATTTATTTTGATTTTATATTTCTTTATTTTAATATATTTTAAATTATCATGGGCTTGTATCAGATAGAAAACTTTTTGACATGTTATTAAAATATGTGATGTTGTCATGATACATTGATTGATAATGAAAAATAACCCATTTATTCATTTTTAAATCTTTTTTGTACAGAATATCTCAGAAACTTTTAGTATAACCCAAGGATAAAAATGATTCAATATATATTATTGTGGCCACACAATATTATTTTAATGCATATAAATAAAATGCCACAAAAATATAAAATTACATTATTTTGGAAAATCCTGAGAATTCCAGGAATTCCAAGTATTTATTCCTATTTTCAGAAAATTAGTATCTCTTAGGAATTTGGAGAGTAGACATTCTAGATGTCCTTTGCTTTTTGGAACAGAAGTGATAGTATTGACAATTGTATGTGCTCTCATTTTTTTGTTGTTTTTTTATTTTCAGTTCTAAATTCTCTCCCTCCCTCCACCTTTCTCATGGATAACGCAAGAAACGTGAAGCCCATTATACAAATGAAGTCATCAAAACATGTCTCTCCATTAGCTATGTTGCAGAAAAATAAAATGAAAAAAGATATATTTCAATCTGCACTCAAAGTTCATCAGTTCTCTCTCTGGAGGTGGAGAACATTTTTCATCATGAGTCCTTTGGTATTATTTGTCATGGACACGGTTTTAATCAAAATAGCTAAATCTTTCACAATTGATCAATATTACACTATTGATGTCACCATGTACTTCTACTTACTTCCCTTGTGCTGGTACATACTGGTACGTATGAGTCTTCCCAAGTGTTTCTAATATCATCCACTTTGTCATTCTTCTCAAACAATAGTATTCCATCACAGTTATCTGCCACAACTTGTTTATTAATTCCCCAATTGATGGGCATCTCATCAGTTTCTAATTTTGTCACCATAAAAAGAGCTGCTATAAATATCTTCCACACATATAAATCTTTTTCCTTTTGTTTTGGGCTGCTTTAAATTTTTGCTTTACCTTCCTTTACTTTCAGAACTATCAAGTGAGTTAAGTCCTATAGACCTCGTATTTTCTGAGATTCTTCAAGGTTATATGACTTTCTGAAGTTTATACAGTTAGTCATCGTGAGAGTTGAAGGATTCGAACACAGGTTTTCTGTCCTCCAAACTAGCACTCTATGCCTCTGTCACATTGTTATCTTGTCTTTCATTTCACTGAGAAAGGTAGTCATTATGTGTGACTCAAATTAATTTTCCCTAATAACTAAAGCCCATTCCCCTGTATTTTTATGTGCACTATTATTGTCTGACCCTGAATTCCTGAGTGTCATCACTATTGATTTTTTCTCTGTCAGTGATCTGTGGATCTATCAATCATTGTTTCAATCTGTTTTGAATATTTTGGGGCCATTTTCCAAACCGAAGGAACTTAGAGATGAGTCAGCTAAGATTTTGTAAAAACCCCTGGACTTCTTTTACCACAACTGTCCTTTGGCTCTGCTCTGCCAAATTGTCCTCCAAATCACTAAAAATTTTAATACAAAATTCATTATTCTCTTTTTCAGAGGCTCTACTCTTTCTTAAAGATTTTCAATGATTTCTAATTGTCAGAATTCTTGTTTATAATACTGATTTTCCCTCCAAAACCTCTGATTTTTATTTCAATTTCAGCTTTTAATTTTTAGAAATCCATTTGGAATGATCCTGGCATTTTCTTGCTCTTGTGGTATTATTTATGAACATCCCATGGAACTTATTGTCTTGCTTTCTTGTTTTTATTGGGGGTTTGAGGGTCACTTTCTATCAGTGCATAATATTTGTTCTTTGAGTGGTGTCCTTTCCTAGTTATTTACTCATTTTTCCTTCTTTTTTTATGACTCTTACTGCTGTTTTTTTGCGTGTGTGTGTGTGTGTGTGTGTGTGTGTGTGTGTGCGCACTTGGGAGCTGAGTTTATCCCCATCCTTTCACTGACAATCTTCATCTAATCTCTCTCACCTCTCTCTTCTAATTCTTTTGTTTTTGTACTGATTGTCCTAATTATTTGGTTCTTTCCATTTGACTGCTGCATTTATTTTTTTCCTGTCCAGATCTCCAGTAACGGCAAAGACAATTGTGGGTGTCTGTCTATTTTCTTGTTACATGTACCTTCTTCATAAACAGGACCACAACTAAATGTATTAACTCCCAACCTGGTATCCTCTGTTTTGCATCGGCATGAGAATGACTCTGAGCCGTAGGAGCTACTACACATACATCACTCCCTCTCTTCATCTCAGTTTAGACAAATTCGATGACAATCAATGACTAAGGAGAGATGCCAAAATCAAAACTAAGAGTGGGACCAGGTGCATTCCATTGTTCAGCAGGAGGTATTCTGGGAATGGAACTACTGCTCATGGAGAATAAACTTGAGGGCATGGATTGTCTCACTCTTGTGATTATATCCTCAATGCCTAGCATTCATGGTACCTGGCAGATAATAGATGCTTCAATACTTGCTGATTGATTATTTCAGAAGACTTTTCACTGTGGGGCACTATTCACTGTCCCCTTTTCTTGCTGTGATTTGAATTACTATGGATTGGCACATTTCTTGGAGTTTTTAGGGGGGGAGGGGCTGGGAAAGCTACCAATAATTTTGCCAGCCACACATCTCACATCTAGAGCCTTTGGGTCCTTCATAGGTACCACATTTTTTATCAAGGATAATGAATGTCATGGAAGACGAGCAGGAGAAAATGACCATTGGCAAGACTAGTCTCAGGGCAATAGACTAGGAAGTTGAGGATAATGAAAGGCTGAACTTGGAGGGGGGCTGTATG
The DNA here is from genome assembly GCF_016433145.1 of Gracilinanus agilis. Taxonomy (NCBI): domain Eukaryota; kingdom Metazoa; phylum Chordata; class Mammalia; order Didelphimorphia; family Didelphidae; genus Gracilinanus; species Gracilinanus agilis. The sequence goes on from NC_058131.1 coordinate 725,129,555, forward strand.
AGAAGAGAAATAAGGAAAAACATGAAATATATATAGGAGTCAGATTGGTGTGATTTGAGAATTGAGTAGACACACAAGTGAGAGAAAGTAAGGAATCGAGGAGGACTTTGGTTGTGAACTCAGATGACTGGAATGATGGGAATGATTGAACAGAAATAGGGAAAGGTCAGAAAGAAATCAAGATGAATTCACTTTCGATGTGCTGAGTTCAAGATACCCATGGACCTGGCAATGCACAATAGATCACTGGGAGAGCTTCCCTGGAACTCGGGCGGGAGGCCAGGTCTGGCTATCTCGGTTTCTGAGTGATCTGCCTCTCTGCACAGATATGAACGATTCAACCAATGGAAGCTGATGTATGAGATAGAGAGACAGAGAGACAGAGAGAAGACAGAATATGAAGAGAAAAGACGATGGCCCGCTGCCAGTGTTTGAGGAGTACCCCCAGTTAGGGAATGGCGGGTGAGATTATTCATTGCCGAAGAACTATGGCAACGGGAAGAGAACTAAGAGGGAGTCGTGTCCTAAAACCCAACGAGGCAGCAGCATCACAAGGAGAAGGTGGTCCAGAGCCTCAGATGCTGCCAGGCTAACTAGGGATGAGGCTTGGGGGAATCTCATTGAAGATTCAAAATCAACAGGATGCAATGATGAGGTCATGCAGCCACTTGCAAAGGGGGTTCGGATGACTGAGAGGAAAGGAAATGAGGACGATTCTCTACAAGCTGAGCTCTGAGAGGGAGCAGAGATGGAGGATGATGGCTTACCGGGAGACGAGGACCAAGAGGACAGACTTAAAGGATGCGAGATACCAGGGCAGGTTTCTGGCAGCAGAGAATAAAGCAGCAGTTATGGAGAGAATGCAAATAAGAGAGAAGCGGGGTGCTGGGTGCGACGATAGTCTGGAAGACCTGCGAAGGGTAGGGGTAGGATGAAGGGTACAAGTAAAAGCCCTGGTCTTGGCTAGGAGACGGCTTCTCTCTTCCACAGAGCCCAGTGAAAGGGAAGGGGGATTCCTGCACATACTAACGTCCCCAAGTAGGAGGACAGAGTTAGAGCAAAGGAAGCCTGGAAGCAGATACTGAACTCCTTAAGATAGATATAGATATAGATATGTTTGTATCTGTATATCTGTGCGGTGCACATGTGTGTATACATATGTGCATGTATGTGTAGTGTGCTGTGTCTGTATGTGTGCGTACATGTGTGTCATCGCACAGGCACTGTATAATATGTATGTGATCCACAGATAGCTATGTGCTGTCTACATGCATCTGTGTCATGTGTTGCAATACATGCATGTGTACAAACACAAATTATATCTACACTGTATACATGTGTTGTGTGCATGTGATTATGTGATGTGTTGTCTTGTTACATGTGTAAGTGCATGGGTTTATTTGTGTGGTATGGTACACATGTGTGCATGTGAATGTGTGCTTATTTGTGTGGGTATATAAGAATATGTCTTTTTGTTGTATGAATCTAAATTGTCATATGTACATAGTTATGTATTGTGTCCTTCCACATACATGCATTCACATCTGTGTATAGACAGGGCCCATATGCATGTACTGTTCTTGTGTGTGAACATATATACATACACATATATGAAGTAAACATGTCATAAGGGTCAGAGGGCTAACCCTGGGGTTATGGGGCCTGAAATCCTTCCCCGTTTCTGATGTCTGCTGGCTGTGTGACCTTGGACAAGTCGCCTATTCCCAAGGCAACTCTCTTGGGATGTAAGGCACAAATGAGTTGCTGATCTCTAAGCGACCAGACGAAGTTCCTTCCTTTGATGAAAAGGCAGAGTCTGGACCAAAACACTCACAGTTACAGCCCTTAGAAAGTACCACATCATTGTTCAGACTATTAAGCAAAATGCCTCGAGTTAAGGATTTTATTTTGGTATTAAATCTGGCTTTATTGACTTTAAGCAAACTGAAGACTCAGTGTGATTCTCCCTTAAATTCAAGGCATGAATTTCCTGGTTGTTTTGGACTTGTTCTTTCTCTCTTGACGTGTTTCTAAAGCTATTGGGTGACCAGGACTACAAGCACTGGATAACTGTGCCTTCTGGGATTCCAGAAGCTTCATCTTCAGAGCTCAGAGCCCAGCTCCTGAGTCCCCACTCCCTCCTCCCTCCCTGCCCACTGTCTCCCAAGAGGTAGGCATCCCCTCAATAACTCAGGTTACAGAGCAGACAATGACCCCTGCTACCCCTCCATTCACTCCCTCTCTTTCTCCCAGGGCATATCCCCTGATCTCTCCTGGGCAGAAGGGTAACTTCTCCCTTCTTGGGGTCTTGAACACCAGCCTTTCTCCTTTTTACCCCTTTGGAGCAGGTCCTTTCTTCCACCCACCCCACAGCTTTAATTCTTCCCTGGCAATATGCCGCAGCACCTCCACTTGACCCAATATTGTTGGAGGGAGAGAGAAGCCATCTCCCCTCTCCATCTTCTTGTTTCCCTCTCTGCTGATTATCCAAATTGGTCGTGTCAAACACAAATGGAAACAGAATGCTGGCCCCAAGTTAGGAGGATGTGAGGTCAAATGTGGTCTCAGACCCTTCCTAGCTATATGACCCTGGGCAAGTCACTTAACCCTGTTTGCCTCATGTCCCTCATCTGTAAAAGGCAGGTGATAATAGCACCTGTCTCCCAGAGTTGTTGAGAGGATCAAATGAGATAATACTGGTAAAGAGCTGAGCACATAATCAATACCATAGAAGCGTTAGCTATTCTCTTCATTCTCATCAGTGCTGTTATTGTTATTGTTTCCTGCAGGTGGAATATTGAACTAGAAAACCATATATTCACATGATCTATGATACATTTGATCTTTTCTTTCTTTAACTCTTTCCCAATTACATTTCATGTTCGTGCCATGCTGGAGCAGTTAAGGAATGTGTCATTTGAAATTGTTGTAAGCCCTGGAAGACTACGTCTCCCAGGGCTCCCTGCTACAACTTCCCCTGACAACTCCTACTTCCTTTGTGAGAGATGTCAGAGAAAGTATAAAAGAGAAAGTTTGGCACCTTTTGGCTCTCTATGCTAGAAGCTCTGCTCTCTACCCAGGAGGGTCTGCTCTCCAGCCCAGAGGCTCTCAGATCCTGAGTTCTCTCTACCATGGAGCACTCTCTACCCTGAGACCCTGATCTCTCTCTTGGTGCCTTTTCCCCTTTCTTCCTACCTCCTAGTCTTCCCTTGACCTTCCCTTTCCTAATCTAAATAAAAGCCAGCTATTCTAAGACCTAAAGTTGCTCTCTGATCATTCACGTGAGCCCCTGAAGGGCTCTGATCAATTTCCCCTGCCAGGGCTGGGACCGCTACCTCCCTTTCCCTTCCTCTACCTTCCTCTCTCCTTTCTCCCATCCATCCTGCCTTCCTCCCTTCCTCCCTTCATTTTCACCACATCATTTGCTGTGTCTAGTCTAAGTGGTGTGAAGCCCACTCTGGGGGCACCTGCTCCCTCTTCCCCCTGATTGCAGGGCTGACCACTTCAACCTCAGTTAAGCAGTGAGATGTTGTTAAGACAAGCTATGTCCTAAGCACTCTACAAAGGGTTAGAGATACCAAGACAAAAGCAAAATTGTTCCTGCCCTCTAGGAGCCACCACACTAGCTGGGAGTTAGCACATGCCTATAGAGCTACCTGAGAGGGGCATCCAAGAGATACCAGCGGAGCTTAGTGGAGGGAGCTGCTCCCACCCCTGCATGACCAGGAAGGGCATCCGGCACAAGGAGACCTTGGAGGGGAGGTCTGAAGAGAACAAGGGATCCCAAAAGATATGGCAGTAGGCTGGGCATGGGCAACAACTAGTCCAAAGGCCTGGAGGTGGGAAATGGGAGTATTCCATGTTAGGAACCCCCCCCCCCTTAGGACAGTATGTCTGGATCAGGAGGTGTGTGATCATGGAGGAAAGGGTTGTGAAGGAAGAGCCCAGGTTGTAGAAAGCATTAAATTCCAAACAAAGAAGCTGATATTAAGTTGTTGCTGTTTAGTCACGTCTGACTCTTGGAGTTTTCTTGGCAAAGAAACTGGAGTAGTTTGCCATTTCCTTCTCCAGCTCATTTTACAGATGAGATGGCTGAGGCCAAAAGGGTGACAATGGCTGAGGTTGAATTTGAACTCAGGTCGTCCTGACTCCAGGCTTAGTGCTCTCTCCGCTGCACCTTCTAGCTGCCCAGTCTATATTAGATCTGAGATCCAATATAGGGACCTTCTGGAGTTATGAGTTAGAAAGTCGTCACTGAGCTTTAGGAAAGTTCCTTTGGCAGCTCTATGGCACATGGTCTGGAGGAGGGAGTGAAAAGGCAGGTCCCTATGCTGCAATGATGCGGGCAAGCAGTGGTGAACAAGTGGACTAGATGGTGGTCCAAGGGGGAACAGGGATGAAGATGAAAACACCCACAAGATATGGGATGAGCATTCATGAAGACTTGAGGACAACCCTGAAGCTGTGAGCTGATATGGGGAGAATAACCCCAGACTCAGTTTCCCAAGCATGAGAGGCTGAAGACAATTTCTCTGGAGCCGAGTTTAGTCATGATGGGCCTGGGCAAGCCAGGCAGGAGAATCAGACAGCAGCTCAGACTCTTCAAGATTCCTGGAGAAAGGGGCTGCTCTCTCCTGGCCAGCTTGGCCACTCCTGGGGTCCCTTAGAGTCACAGGCACAAAAAGGGCTCCCACTTCCCTGGGTGGCTGGCTGACCTTGGCTCCCTCTCTCTGCCCGAGCCAGATGGGCTAGAAGCACTGAGCCCTCTTCCTTCAGAGAGCTTAGTCACTTGTGGAAAGCTGACCTTCCCTTCACAATGCCTAGCATCTTCTCTCCTTCCCATAAGTCTTCCCTTTTCTCTGTGTATCCCACCTTCTGATTCTTGCTTGTTTGGGGGGATCAAATCATTTTTAAATGGACTTCCTCTCTCTCAAGGCCTCGCTCCAGTAGCCCAGCACTGCTTCTTGCCATCCTCGGCACTGACTAGATTCCAGAAACACCCCAAATATTGTCCTTCTGACTTCCTTTTATCACCTCCATCCAGAGCCAGGCAGACCAAAGGCAAGAGGCATCGGCAGCCAGTGACTGAAGTGAGCAAAGATGGCTCCTGGTGTTCCCAGAATGGTTGGCCAACTTAGTTAAGAGTCACTGTTGCAAAGACACTAAGGTAGCATTATCATATTTACATGACAAATGAGAGCCCTGGGCCTGTGGGCCTATGGGCTGTGGGCCTGGCATGTGCAATGTCCCATCCCCAAGAACTCCTGTCATCACTCACCTACAGATGGCTCCGCTCCTCGCTACATTTGTGAGGTTCCAGATGTTTCCTGGTATTTGGCTCAATAAACATCATTGAAGCATCTACTCTGCGCAAGGCCTGGGTCCCATCCTGCAGGGGAGTAAGGGGAGATGCTCCGAGGACCCTCCTCCAAAGGTGTTGGCAGTCTCCTTGCTCTCGGCATCCATGAAATGAGGAGGGTGGCCCCAGTGGCCTCCAAGGTCCCTTCCATCTCTACATCAATGGGCCAATGAGCCAATGAGCCGAAGGCATTTCGCTTCCCAGGTTCATTGTTTTTAAAACTGGAAGAACAAAGTTTTCTCCTTTACAAGGTTGCTGTTAGGGAAGACCCCTTATCCACCTTTTGGCACTAGAGACATGGGAGTTTTTAGGAGAGGAAAGCTTAAAGGCAAATGCCAACTCCTGGAGGGTAGGGCCCTTTGCTTCTTGTGTTGGGATCTCCAGGGTCTGGCTCAGTGCTGGGCACACAGCAGGCACTTCACAGATGCTTCTAAATAGGTGTCTGCAGGACAATTTGTTTTTCTGAGTATCTATGACCAGAACTTAGATTATGCTCATCTAGATCGGATATATGTGTGTGTATATATATATATATATACACACATATATATATATGTATATATATATATATATAATTTAGAGTGTGAATAGTTCTGGATATATATATATATATATGTATATATATATATATATATATATAATTTAGAGTGTGAATAGTTCTGGATATATATATATGTATATATATATATATATATATATATAATTTAGAGTGTGAGTAGTTCTGGATATATATATATATATATCTCCCAGGTTGTTGTTGGGTTTTTTTTTTCTGAGGAAGTATGGAAGAATCCTCCTAATTAGAGTTCGGAAGGGGGAGATGTCCTTCTACTCTTCTCCATCTTCTCACCCTAAACTCACTCCTACCTATAAAATGGCCAAGTAAAGAGCTCAGAAACAACGCTATGGCCATGGCTGAAGTGGGAAACTCCATCCCCTCCATCCTCTGACTCCATGGCTTGGCCAACAAAGATACCAAAAACACAGAGAACATCGTCGATGGCGTTTCTTGTGCAAGTAAAAACTGGAAACAACGTTGGTGTCCATCACCTGGGGAAGAGCCGAGGAAACTCTGGCTGACAATATCATAGAATATCCTCGTGCCGTGGTGAGTGATGAATACAGGGAATTCCAAGACACCTCGGAAGAAAGACCTAATACGGGACAAAGAAAGCAGAAAAGAATGTAGAACAGAGAAAAGTCAGGGAAGGGCTTGGTACCCAAACAAGGGGAGCGCCATCTCTTCTTCGGCGCAGGCCATTGGCCATTCCTTAGGCACTGGCAAGTCTTGGAAAGCAAATAAAAAGACCAACCCCAGTCCTAGATAAGAGATGAGGGGAAGCACCTTCCTACTTTTCTCTGTAAGGTGAGATGGGATAGATAGAAACAAAACAAAGGATGAGGGGCCGGACCACTTTCTTTCCCTCTGTTTCTTTGTCAGGGGAAGAGGGGGAGGGAAGTAAAGAGACCTAACTCAAAGGGAGCTTGTGATTCCTTTGCTTTCTGTATTTAGAAATGACTATGAGGCTCCAACCAATGACATTAAGAAGACTTTTTTTTTTAATGGTGGCGTGAGAAATGGTGGCTGGAATGAATCTCTCTTTTTGTCCAAAAGAAATAGATTCACTTCAACCGTATAGAAGACAAGAAGAAAATCAAACTTCCAGCAAGAGTGCAAATAAGCAAAAATAGCAAAATGGTAAGTGTGTATATTTTAATTAGCCAAAGACACGGAAGGAAATTTGCCACTGTTATATTAAGGTCAACTCGCCACATGGTTTTATCCACAACACATTAAGGCAAGCAAGGTGATGCCAAATTGGGGTTTAAATATAATCACTGTAATTACATGGAAAATAAGAACAAGCAGTCCTAGGTAGGCACATTTTCCTGATCGTCTTTTGCATGAGAGTCTTCTTCTACAAGTCTTCATCACAAAAAAACAGCAAACTGAGTTCCCCTCCCTCGGCCCCCCCCCAAAAAAAAAGCAGAAGAAAAGTCCAATCTTGGCTTGTCTCCTTGAAATGAGGGTACCACAGAGCACGGAAATTCTCCAAGTCACATCCCTTTTCTGGGTTTATTTAAATTAGGCGATACATTCCAAGGTATTGACAGAAGTGCGTTTAATGCATTTAATTTAATGACCGAAAAGCATCATGGGATCACACATTTGGAAGAGGAGGAAGATGAAGAGGAGGAGCCATTTATTACAAACGTTTCACTTTACAGTCAGAAAACTGAGACCCAGAGAAGGCAGGGGAAAGGGGAGAATTGACCTCTGGGGCAAGAAGCAGGATAGAAAAGTCTCTTGATAAGCTCAAGCTTGGAGTAGAATTTAATGCAGGGAAATGCAGGCTTTTACTTGGACTCAATGAGAAGCTTCAGGAACGCAAGAGGTGGCCAGCCAGGGATCCGACAGGCAGCAAGGACCAGTTTGTGTCAGGCCCTGGGCTAAGCTCTGGGAATACGAGGCAAAGCCAACCCCCCCAAAGGCCCTGCTCCCAAGGAGCTCACAGTCTAACCGGAGAGACGACAAGCAAACGATCGTGTACCAAGAAGCTAAATGCGGATCATCCCCGAGGAAAGACGTTGCAGTCAAGGAGGCCTAAGAAAGAACAGATGTGGCTCCTTCCGTGGATTACGGGTTCATTATGAGTCAACAGTGTAATATGGCACGAGAATTAAAAAACAAAACCACTAATGCCATCCCGAACTGAAGGAGAGAGGGCTAGCTTTGTGGAGGAAGAGGGAGGGCCCTGCTGGAAGCTGGCCCGGCCAGAAGGCATCTGGAGGGCTGTGCTCCATTCCAGGCAGTGCCTTTGACAGGACCAAACCCGGAGGAGGGTAACCAGCCTGGCAGAGGCTCATCCCAAGTGAGGATTGGCAGAAGGAGCTGGGAACGTCTGGCCTAGAGAAGAGAAGTCTCCCGGCTCCACTGAGATCAGAGTGCTGGTGTTTGCAGGCTGCCGTGTGGCAGAGGGATTGGATGCATCTTTGCTCCTAGTTCGCGGAAGCAAGAGCGAAGGAGGAGCAGCAGATTTAGACTCGACGTTAGGAACAACTTCCTAACCTGGAGCTCTATCTGTAAGAAGAACGGGAGGCCGGAAGAGGGGGTGGATTTCCCATCCTTGGCCGTCTCGGAACAGAAGAGAGAACCACTTGGTTATAATACCATCTGACTTTTGGGTAGCTCTTCAAAGGTTGCAAAGTGTAGCTTGTTTGTTTTATCCAAACAACAGCCCTGGGAGGCAGGTGCTCTTATTATGCCTGTTTTACAGATGAGGAAACTGAGGCTCAGTGAGACTAAATGACTTGCCTAGGGTCGCACGATGTACTTCTGAAGCAGTAATCCATCCCAGGTCCTTTTGACTCCAACGCCAGTGACTTCCCTCTCGCCTGCCTCGTTTTATCATTATAGTATCATAAATTGAGAAGGGAACCCTCGAAGCCTCCCTCCCCCAATGACATTTTCTAGGTAAGGAAGCCGAGCTCTAGGGAAGGGATTGGATTTGCCCGAAGTTACCTTCTCTGCCTCTGAAGCAATTTGTGTATCTACAGTCAACAGACTTGAGAGTTGCCGATGCTGGTGGTTCCACCGTAGATGCTGGGAGCTCCCAAGCTTTAGTGAGTAAGAGCTCTGTCCTTTGGGTGAGTCCCCCGGCCTCTCTGAGCCTCACTTTCCTCTCTGTAAAAGGAGTGCCTTGGACTTGATCCCCCTCCAAGGTCCTGCCCCTGCCCCCTTGGGCTCTCCGCTCTGATGACCTTCGACCCATTGGGTGCCCCCAGCGGAAGACTCTCCCCTATTGCTGGCCCTACAGAAATGACTGGCAGAGCCGTGACCTGAGGATGTGGGCGCCCACTCTCGGCTGTCAGTTATGTGATGGCGTTAGGAGGCCGAGAAGCCAGCCCTCTCCTTCCAAGGCGGCCAAGAGGCTGCAGGCTTAGGCTCGCCGTGTTTCACTTGGCAGAAAAGTGGCCTGTGTCCGCCGGTTCCTACCCCGAAGCCCGAGAAAGAGTTAAGGGCTCCAAAGCGGGACCGGGGAGTCGGTGCAGCCACAAATAATGAGGGGAGCCTCTGTGCTCCACCCGCAGTCATCCCTTCTGAGCACAAAGCTGGCAGAGGCTGGCACGGAAAGGACCCCCAAATGAGCTCCAAGGGCTTCCACTCCATCATGAAGAATTGTCCTCTGGAGTCGGCACCAGCGGGGAAACATTTCAAACACTTACCATATGTGGCGGAGAAGGGCCTAATTTGTCCATTTCGAAATTTTGCCTTTCTTTGGAAAGGACACTTAATTTCCAGTCATTTGTTTCACAGGTGAAGCTTTCCCCCTGCATTTAATAGATCACCCTTGGTTGCCTGAACAATTAGAAATTGTCACCCAAGAAAAATGCCGCAGTTCATGTAAATAACTATTTACCTAAAGGAAATGGGATCCCACCAGAGTCAGCATACCTTAATGAGGCATGACAAGAGGGAAAAAAAGCCCAGCCTCGGCGGCATCTGCCGGCGCTGACATTGCTTATGGTAAAAATTGGCCAAAACAACTCGTATTTGTTTTTTTCTTGTCAGAAATAATGTAGCTTGAAAATTTTCAACAGGCAACATGCGTCCGGACCATTTGTTACTTCTAATGGCCTAATTGTTCTCCTGGCAGAAATAAAAAATTGGGCCACTTGTGTCATTTACCTCAATTTCTAATTAATGCAGTGGCAGTCGAGAAAGTAGAGCAGATGAAGAAAAAAAGCAATGTCCCCATTAGCCTGGCTCGGAGCTGTCTGGGTAACTCCCCACCAGCGGCAGCAACGTGGCACCTCCCGGAGATGCCCCCGCCAGCGGGGCACCGAGGGGAAGGAAAGAGGGAGACGGAGATCCTTGGTTCCAAATTTCAGGAAGCAAAATAAAAGTGCCCGAGCACCTCGCAGAGCAGGGAGGCTTCCGGGCATTCGTGGGAATGGCAGGAAGTTGGCAGGTCCTGGATGAATCGCTTCCTTCTATCCCAAAACCCTAGCCATGGCCCACATTAGAAGCTCCAAATTCCAAGGCAGGGCACATTCTTTCCATCTTAGAATCAACACTGCATATCAGTTCCAGGGCTGAAGAGCAGTAAGGGCTGGGCAATGGGGGTTAAGTGACTTGCCCAGGGTCACACAGCTAAGAAGTGTCTAGTGCAAAATTTGAACCCAGGACCTCCTGTCGCTAGGCCTGAGAGCCTCTCTCAGAGATAGATTTGGTGGAGCAGGACCTTGACTCTAGGCAAATTTGGTAACCATGACATTGGGGATCAATAGATCTGGAGAGTGAGTTAGTGTGGAATTGGGAATGTGGAGCCCTGAGTTCAAATCCCACCCAACATCCATTCATTCACTATCATTAAGTCACTTAATTTTGCAAACATCAGTAGAGTGGAAACATCACCTGCATTACTTACTTCACAGGGGCAGCATCCATCTGAAACACATTAAACAACATCGCACGCACACTAAAGTGTTTTCTAAACTTTAAAGAACTCACTTATTGCTTTGCGGAATGTTCTCCTCCCCTCCATGCTGGCGACGGAGGTCACAGACCCTCCCTCTCCCGAGTCCCTCTCGGCCACTTGAATCCAGCCCGGGCCCCCCCTGCCCTGCTCCAGGTCTCTAGACACGGCACGCGTGCCGCTCAGACCCAAGGGCTGCTCCTCACTTAGCCTTGACTGGCTTGCTGCCAGCTGGGGTTTCCAGTTGGGCCTCTCTCTTCAGAGTCTCCGTGAGCTGCTCTCCCCTGATGAGATGACCCCCCGCAGCCTGCTCACCCCCATTTTATTCATTTGTGAATGGTGTAGCATTCGGAGCTCACACCTCTGCAGTGGCCCCAGAGAAAATACTGCCTGGTGGAGCTGAACAACTTGGGCCTTTCTAAAGCCAGGAGTGGAGGGTCCTTAAAAGAAGCTGGGGGGGGGGAGGATGGAGGCAGTCTGTGAGGGGAAGGATTACGAGGGAGGAAGAGCTGACAAAGGAAAGCCGGGGAGTGGAGACACATTTTTCCAAGAGTTTGGCTCCGAAAGGGATGCCCAGGCATGGCGGCGCAAGGGAAGGGCATCTCAGAGGCTCTCTCTGGAAAAACGCATAATGAGTTGGCTGGCAGAATTGGCTTTATTGTGCATCCAAAGGTAACAAGAAGCATCATTTCATAGAACATTTGGCCATCTCTTATTGCTCCGCTCATGCTAAGCATTTGCAAAGGACTCCCATGAAGATAACAGCAGCCGTTGCACCAACATCTGCTCCAAAGGATGGGGGATAGAGAAATGCTGCCGAGAACTCCAAAAGATCTGTGCCTCCCCCCCGCCCCCCCCACCCCTGGTTAATCAAGATCTCATTTTTATACTTGGCCATTTCCATAGCAAAGTGAGCAGAAAGGGGAGAGGGGAAAATATTGTAGAAGAACCTCAGCCTCCATGAGCAATCGGAGGCACTGATAGAGAACTGGGGCGAGTGGATGAGAGGGAAGGCTCGTATTCATCTCTCTCTGAGTGTCCGGGACACGTCAATGAACCTCTCTGATCCTACTTCCCTCCGGAGATAATAATAGTCCCTTTAGCCCTTAACTCTCAGGCTGGTTGCGAGGGTAAACTATGCTGTATTTCTGGTTCTTGGGAAATGACAAAGGGCTGGAGAAAAGAGCATCATCGTAATTCCTGTTGTTATTATCGCTCTTACCACTGGTCTTGTGTGGCCCCCGATTTCATTTGTCGTGGTAGCTCTAGCTCATGCCGCTTCTTAGCCACGTTTGGTTCATTCGTGCATAAACACGGCAGTCTCGGAATTTTATTTATCGTTGGCTCTTTTCTTGGATTTTGCCTCCTGTGAATTTCTGGGCATCTCTACAACTCTTCTGTTCCCTACTGTGCTCCTTCCCTACATTCCAAAGTAGCTCACTTAGTGCACAGACAGAGGGACCCCCAACCCCTTTTCTTGGTGATTTGAAGCATTTTTTATTAGCTTTGCAAGACTTTAGGTGAAGACATTCTTGCCATTCTTTAGTCGGCACCCACCATGCCCGACTCAAGCTTTTTATGTCTTCAACTTTATGGCTTGGTTCAGAAATCCAAGTCTATTCCCCGACTCTCTCCTCATTTCAAAATCATGTATTATTGATGCTGTTTGTGTGTGCATCGCCTCCCTCGCTAAGTACTTCCCAGGACTTCTCCGCTCTCTAACCAGGGAGCTGTCCCTTGTAACAAAAATCAGAAAAGAAAAAGAAAAAAAGGAGGGGGGGGGATTCAGTGACATCATGAACTAACAGTAATCCTAGCCTAGAGTCACATTCCTCCATCTGCCAAGACTGGAAAGGGGAGCATTTTCTCCAGCCTTCTCCAGAGCCAAACTTTGCTATTGTGACGGGATGCCTTTCATTCCCTTACATCTGCTGGTCACTGCCAGGTTTTTCCATTTACATCATTGTAGTCATTTTCTGGTGTTTTTTTTTTTTAATCCTGGTTCCAACATCAAATTTTTAAATAACCGTTCACTTTGCAAATTTGCTTCTGGAAACTGCAAATAGGGGGTAGCTAAGTGGTTCAGTGGATTGAGAGTAAGGCCTAGAAACCAGAGGTCCTGGGTTCAAATCTGACCTCAGACACTTCTAGCTGTGTGACCCTGGACAAGTCACTTAACCCCCATTGCCTCGCCCTTACCACTCTTCATCCTTGGAATCAATACACAGTATTGATTCTGAATCAGAAGGTAAGGGGTTAAAAAAAGTTGCAAACCTTGCCCTGAATAACCTGCAGTAAGGAAGACACCACCTGGGTGCCTGTGGTTTTCAAACTCTTCTCTAAAGCTTCCTAGACTCCAGCCCTCAGAATCATCAGTACCCAAAAGAACCTTCAGTAGCATGTTAGACCTTGGGAGCTTCACAGTCATGTTTTGCATATATGTCCCAGGAAGGAAGCAGACCACTCTGATAGCTGGTCAGCAAATGGCTACCTACCCAGGAACCATAACTGTACTCTGATCCCTCCTGGATAGTCTCTCGCCTGAGAGCACCTTGGAAAATACACCTCGTGTCTTGGCAGTCAAGCAAGTGCTTGTTCCTCAGAGTCCCTCTGGTTCAGCCCTCCTTAGAAAGAGCCTCCACCTGCTTTTGGCTGGAAAGGCTGTTTTCTGGTCCTTCTTTCCTTTCCCCTCTGGGTGGTGTTCCTTCACACTTCAGGCTTCTGACTCCTGTCCACAATCCCCCTAAATCGGCAGGTCCCTTTTCTTGTATCACATTCACATTGAGATCTTCTTCCTTTGTTTGGGGTGGGGGGAGAGATTTGTTTGCTTAAGGGACACACCATTATCCCTGGAAAACCAAGAACACAGAGAGATTTCCTTTGAGCCCTTGGTTTTGTAGGTGGAATCTGAGACCATCTCCACATTGGCCATGGATAAGGATGACCAGACTATGGCAAAAAGACAAACATCTTCTCTCCATCCAGTCACTACAAAGTCTTCCCTGTGGCTCATACTTTCTTGGAAGTGATAGCCTCAGTCCAATTCATTCAGTTACTATTTGCAATATTTTCACTTCCTTACCCACTTTTTTTAGACTGACATTCTATTTTTTTCTACATAGTGTTAGGGAAGGAAAGAAGGAAGGAACCAAGGAACAAAGGAACGAAGGAATGAACGAACAAACGAACAAAGGAAAGAAGGAACAAATGAAGGAAGGAAGGAAGGAAGGAAGGAAAGAATGAAGGAAGGAAGGAAAGCAAGCACTCTCGATGAGACTGGACTCCCAGTTCTCCAATCTTTCTCTACCACACCACAGAAACTATTTCATTCCACACCATTGCACTTCTCACTCTGGAAATAGCCTTGGCTCATACCCTTTTCCTTGAGTGGCTGGTTTCCCCCAGAACCTCTGTTTTAAGGAGGATTCCCAAGCCTACCCTTCCTTTCCAGGCAGCACTCTTACCTCCCTCTAAGGCTTTCCCTCCCACACCAAGGAAACTCCTTCACCTTGGAAACAGATTCCACCTGCCCTCTTTCAGTTTCACTGTACACGTTTTTGCCCACTAGCAGATGTAAGCTCCTCATGGGGAGGGACTATCTTTTGTTCGAAATGCATGTTTTTCTATGCCCAAAGGGCTTTAAAAGACTGTCTGCCTTTTAATCCAGCCATACCACTGTTGGGTTTATTCCCCAAAGAGATCCTAAGGAAAAAGATTTGTACAAAAATATTTATACCTGCACTCTCTGTGGTGGCAAAAATTGGAAACTGAGGGGATGCCCTTCGATTGAGGAATGGCTGAACACATTGCGGTATCTGTTGGTGATGGAATACTATTGTGCTGAAAGGAATAATGAACTGGAGGAATCCCATGTGAACTGGAAAGACCTCCAGGAATTGATGCAGAGTGAAAGGAGCAGAACCGGGAGAACATTGTACACAGAGACGGATACATTGTAGCATGATCAAATGTAACTGACTTTGCTACCAGCAGCAATTCAGTGATCCAGGACAATCCTGAGGGACTTATGAGAAAGAACTGTGAGAGTAGAAACACAGAAGGAAACAACTGCTTGATCACATGGGTCGATGGAGATATGATTGTGGATGTAGACTTTAAGCGATCACCCCAGTGCAAATATTAATAATATGGAAATAGGTCTTGATCAATACACATGTTAAACCCAGTGGAATTTCACGTTGGCTACAGAAGGAGGGGAGAGAAAGAACATGAATTATGGAACCATGGAAAAATATTCTAAATTAATTAATTAAATATTTTTTTCCAAAAAGAAAAATATATGTTTTTGTCTTTGTATTCCCAAAACTCCTGGCACAGTGTCTGGCTCACAATAAGCACTTCATAAAAACTTGCTAACTTGGCTTGCCTTACCAAGCACCTCCTATGTTAATTCTGAAAATGAAAATAATCAACAAAAAGAACATTTCCCAGGATCATAGATTTAGTACTGGAAGAGAGCATTTTGGCAATTAAGTTTAATGTCCTCATTTTGTGGATGAAGAGACTAAAGAATGCAATGTCAATTGGCTTGCTGAAGGTCACCTAGTAAACAAATATATGAGTTAGGATTTGAACCCAGGTGTCCCTAGCACCAGGCTTCATGCCCTATCTTCTACTATACCATGTTGCTTTTCTATACACAAAGACTAGAAAATGGGAATTGTACCATGAATCCACAAAATATATCTTTTTCATTTCATTATACATTGTGATGACACAGTTCCCACAATGCTTCACTGCTTGTGTCCCAATCTGACCTTTTTCCTTTGGTCTCTTTTCTATGGTTTTATTTTTTAAGTCCTTACCTTCTGTCTTAGAACTAATACTAAGTATCAGATCTGAGGCAGAACAACAACTAAGGTTAGGCAATAGGGATTAAGGGACTTGTCCAAGTCACATAGTAAAGAAATGTCAGAGGCTAGATTTGAGCCCAGGGCTTCCCATCTCTAGGCCTGGAGCTCTATCCATTGAGCCATCTAGTTGCCTCACTTCCATGTGTTTTTAAGCATTTCAGAGATGAACTTTAATCTCTTCTCTACCTTTTTATTTTTGCCTAATTAGCACAAACTTCTCTTTTCTGAACCCAGAAATCTTCCTTTTACTGAAAGTATAGACAATTAAAGTTGCTTTGTTTTATAATAGTCATATCTGGAAACATAGGTCTCATCCTGGACATACTGTCAACTTGAGATTCTGCTTTGTCAAAGATATTTTCGTTATTGTGCAACAAATCTAACCTAGGCCAGTCCTGTGATTCAGGCTATGCATCCCAAAATGGCATTCCATCTCCTTCCTCCAGACAGTTACATCAGCTGTTCCTTATGCCTGAAATACCTTCCCTCTTCATCTCTACCTTGCAGAATCCCTTATCTTCTTTTTTTCACTTAATAATTTTTATTTTTTAGAAAAGTTAACATGGTTACATGATTCATGCTCTTACTTTCCCCTTCACCCAGAATCCCTTATCTTCTGCAAAGCACCATCCAGTTGTGTCTACTATGCAAGCCCTACGTAGCTTTCGCACCCAGAGTTGAGAGTGATTTTTCTCTCTTGAAATTACTTTGTATATTTTTTATAGAATTTCCATTTATTCATCCATACATGTGCTGTATTCTCTTCCCCCCCGGTAGAGTATAAACTCCTTGTGGACAAGTGCTACTTTTTAAAATTACTAACACTTAGTCTAGTGCTTTGCTTAAGAAATGTTTTCCAAGATGTGATAGTATTGCCTATCACATCTCTAATTCTAACTGTGCATCCTTGAACAAGTCATTGAAACTCTCTGCTTCTCAGTTTCTTCTTTTCTAAAATTAATGGGATGGGAGGCAATGTGATTCAATGGAAAGAATTCTGTTTCTATAGTTGGAGAACTTGGGTTCTCTGATGGGTTCCCTACTTGGGTTCTTTCCCATCTCCGTGTGACTGACTTGGGGCAAATGACTTACTCTCTGGGTCTCAATTTAGTTTCTTCATCTGTAAAATGAGGGAGTTGGACTAGATTTCCTCAGAGGGCCCTTCCAACTCTAAATCGAGGGTTCTCTGGACACTAAGCATCTCATGTCTTCATTCAGCCTAAGGTCTCCTGAATATTTATGGAAGTTTTGTCACACCATTGACTTAGATGAGGAGCCTGTGCTTCCCAAGAGCCTTGCTTTTTTGTTTCTTTGTTTAAGTTCTACATGAATTATTTTTAAGTCATGGAATTCAAACCCGAACAAATGAGGAGGCAGGAAGATCTAGCCAGGAATGCAAGAATTTGGATGTGTCATCCTGAAAGAACTGCCTGAAATCTTTAAAGGACTGGGGAGAACTGAGAGGCACTGAGAAACTAGAGAGTGGAGACTTTAAACAAAGGGCCAAAGAAGGATTCCAGAAACTATCATCTAGAAGACTACCTTCCCCTAATCCTCTTGGTATTACAGCAGGAACCGCCTTGGACCCCAGTCCTGGTCCTGGGACACAGATTTAGAAGACCAGTCCAGATACTATCAGTATCATTGTGGGTGAGTGTCTTCAGCTTCCTGAACCTCAGTTTCTTCATCTGAAAAAATAAAAAAAAGTCATCGAGCATGACTTTTCTCACACACAGGTATTGTAAGGAACACATGTGATTATCCTTTAATTGTGTGAGAGACCTTGGGATTCCAGAAGAGATGAAGAAGCAGATGGTGAGACAAGCACGTGGAAGGAGCCCCACTAAGCTAACTCATATCCTTTTCTAACAGAGTTGGCATTGCAAAGGCTGTGAAGGGCACCCCACCTCTGAGCCTTGCCCTGTTCTAACAAGTTTAACATTGCAAGGTACTAGGAGGGGAATTCCACCTCTGAGCTTTGCCCTAAGCAGCTCTTCCCTCTGTACATGCAGGGCTTAAATAAACCAGACCTACTTATAGAGTTTGGTTAATGGATCACTTCCTCCGGGCACCTTCCTCGATTCCCCCAGCTATTTGTAGATGTCCTCTTCGAAGTCCCTTACCTTTAGGCAAGCTTTTTTAAAGGCAAGGACTGTTTTCTTTTTTGTCTTTATGTGTTCAGCCCTTTATCCATGGGAGAAGCTTTAGAAATAGTTATCCAATTGAGTGCCTCTGGTCCATACCCCTCCATGCCCCTCTTTTTTTTTTCAAGAAAGGTTAAGTGCTATCTTGAGTTTACTCAGCTGGCTGGTAGTCAAGCCAGGCCGAGCTCTTGTGGCTCCTGATTCTAAGACCAGTTTGGTTCCATTACAGTAGGCTGCTATCTCTCGGTTTCTCTGAAGCCTATCTATAATAGTCTAAGACAACATGGTAGCACTTCTGGCTTGTGACTTCCTCCAAGGCAGAGTGCCAGCAGGTGCCAGACTGCTTTTCATTTGGATGGTTACCTTGTTTGGAAACCCAAAAGGCAAATTCTGGAGACTTGAAAAACTAATTAGGTTAAGAGCAACTGGGAATTACTTAGTGGGGGCCAAAGTGGGGGCTTCTCCTTACTGCCCCCACTTTCTATGCAGTTCCATTCCTCTATAGGACCAGGTTTCAGAAGTTCCATGATATGCTCTTTGTGGGAACTCCATCCACCAATGCTGATAACCACCTCTCTGTGCCTTTACCGTTGATCAATTGGAACCTCATAGACATAAAGCTAGAAGTGACTTCAGAAAGACTGAGTCCAACCCTTTCACCTAATGGAGGAGAAAGCTGAGAAACAGAGTGGATAAATGGCATACCCGAGGCCACAGAAGTAGTCACTGGGGAGCAAAATGGGTTACCATCTCAGGGAAAAATCAAAAAGTGTTCTCTTCATTCATTCCCAGGATCATAACATCTCGTGAAAGTCCAGGGATCCCTTGGAGTGCTTGGTCCATACCGATCAGTCCTTCACTCAAGCATTCATAAAGGTTCTGTGGAACATTGTTCTAGGCCCAAAACAAGACGAGCCAACCCCTGCCCTCAGGAAGCTTACCACGATGCACCTAAGTCAATGCACATTATTGGTGTCATAGGGAGAAAGGCTGTTTAGGGTTGGGTGTGGGGATTCCTATTAAAGTTAGAAGTAGGTCATGGGAATGGGACCCATTTTCTCACCCTCCTTCCTCATCACATGAGTAGTTCTATTGATCCATCCATGACTCCACTGTTAATCATTAAGTCATGAGCCTTATTTCTTAATCCCATTTTATCCTCACCACTCCTCCTAATCACCCTTTACATTAAGAGATTAGTACAAAGGGTAAGACTGGACAAATAATAATCTATCTCAGAAAAAGGCAGTTCTACCAAGAGAATATCAGATTTCCTCTGGGCAAACACTGCAGGCTTCCTTCAGCTGATGCTATGGCCAGGGGGTTCTCAGAAGAGAGAGGAAGTCGCCCTTCATCCCTGATTTCCCTGGCTGGCCCTTGCCTTGAGAGGCAGCATCATATGATATTGCCATATGCATATTCTGCTCTCCTTGCCTTCTCCCTCTCCTTGGACCAGTTTTCCACCTCCAGCTAGCCTGGGCCAAGTTGAGTGGAGGTCACACTCCTCCGGTCCTTCTCTCATTAGAAAAAGGGAACCGTATATCCATCTCAGCAACCTCCACAGTCTTAGGCATCTCTATTTCCCAGGCATCAAATTCCCAGTCTAGTGAAATATAAGGCTCCCCTTTCCTCCCTCCCCAACCACAGGCCAAAGGGGGAGGGGGGAGTTCTCAGGATGCCCTGGAGGTGGCAAAGGGTCCACTCCATCTGCCCCTTCCCAGCTGGGTTAAGCAGGAAGTTTCTGGGGCTGTCTTCAGTATGTGTTGTCCCAGAGAGAAAACCCAAGGGAGCCCCATGTTCCTCCACAGCTGAGGTGCCTCAGGGAGGAAGGGCAGCTACCCATCACAAGCCTTCTCTGCTGGAGACAAATTGCTTTACCCATCGAAGGGTAACGTCATTCATTCAGGTAAATCTCAGAGCGGAAGCCAGAGCACCTCATCACTGACAGGATCTGAGCCAGCAGGTTGATCCAGGAGAATAAACACTGATGTCCGTAGCCCCAAGGAGATCATCTGTCAGAGCAGCCAGTGGGGTCTGGACACCCTCTCCTCCGTGGAATGCCATCAACTGAGAATCGAGGGGCTCCTGTGAGCTGCTCTTTTGTTTGGAAAAGTCTGAAGCCCGTGTCCGGAAGTGTTCTGCTGGGGCAACAGGAGAGGCTTACTCTGCTTGGTCCTTCCCTACTGACTACTGGCCCAGATAAGCCGTGCTATGAAAAACATGGAAGTAAGAGCAACTGAGGGCAGTAAGGTCGATCAAAATTAATCAGGTCAAACAAAAAGCATTGATTGATCATTTTCCATTTGCTACTCACAAGGCTCATCACTAGGGATACAAAGACAAAAGGAAAAAAGCTATATTGTAATGGTAGAGATGACCTGGACCTGGAGATGGACATAAATGGCACATAGAAGGTAGAATTAATCAGCTCAGCAGCCAGTTCACCCAAGCTGACCTCAGAGGCTCCATGGTCTTCCAATGATGTTCAACTAAAAAGCCATCCAGCAGCAGCCAACCAGAGTCAAGCCTGTTGTCAGAACCCCAGAATGATTGCCGAAAGCCTTCCCAGTCTGGTTCTGGCAGAGGTCAGGTCTTCAGAAGCCCTTGTTTCATGCCATGCCACAAGGAGGAATCAGAGGAAAGAGGACCTGAATGGTGACTAAATAAAGGGAGAGAGGTGGGGGAAGCCACCCCCTAGACGGCAGTGAGGATAAGCATTCAAGTCCTGTTTTGGTGACTCAAATGGAAGACCTCTCTGGACCTTGCCTTAGTCATCTGCAAGATACATCAGTTTGGGTTTAATGGCTTCCAATTCCTCTTTCTCATGTGAATAAATTATCTTATGAACTTTGCAATTAGATTACATTAAATTCTTATCCCAGTTCTCCCAGGTTTTAAAGGAAAAGAGTTGAGGGAATACATAAATAATAGTATTTGCCCTGGTCCATTTTTATACAACTTTAATGTTCATACAGAAAGTACGCTCACTGAAGCTTACTAGGAACGAAAAGTAAATGCTTCTTTAATTGATAATGAAGAAACTGCCACTGCATGAGGCAGTCACTTGCCCCAACATCAGGCATCAGTGGAAAGCTCTGGATCTGAATCTGGATTCCTTCCCTCCAAAGGCAGCCCTCTCTCTACTGCACCAGGTGCTTGGCAGAGTCAGAACTAGAAAGAGCCTGAAGCACCATCTATTTTAATGCAGGTACTTCATATTACAGAGAAAGAAACTGAGTGCTGGAGAGGTGAGTGACTGCCTAAAATCACACAGTTAATAAGGGGAGAAAGGCAGGATTCAAAATCATCAAACCTCAAGATTAGAAAAGGGAAGAAATTAGGGGGTGCCACAGTACATGGGGCACCAGGAAGTCAGGAAGACTCAGCTTTGTGAGTTCAAATCTGGCCTCAGATACTTACTAGCTGTGTGACTCTGGGTGAATCACTTAACTCTGTTTGCCTCGGTTTCCCATCTATAAAGAGAGGTGGAGAAGGAAATTGCAAAACATTCTAGTATTTTTGCAAAAAAAAAACACCTCAAATAATGTCATGAAGAGTTAGACATAGTTAAAACAATTGAATAACAAGATCAGAAATAATCTCAAAGCCCTCTCATTCAATGTGAAATGAATGAATGAATGAACATATTTAGTAAATGTCCTCTTAGATTCAAGGACTTTGCTAAATTTTGAAGACATAAATACAAAATCCAGACAAGTTCTACATCCAGGAGCTTCCATTCTAAAGGAAGTCACAAGATGGCACATGGAACAATAGGCAGGCCATAGACACTTCCTTTGCAGAGTCGATAATAGTGATTGGGTCAGAGTCTTCTCTGTGAGAGAGGTCTAAAAGGGTCATTAGATTAAGGCAATGCCAGAGAGATGAAATGACCCAGTTTGAAGGGCACAGGCCAGTGGGCAGAAGAGTGGCAAACAGTGGCCCTGAACAGTCACCTCATTCTCAATAGTCCTAACAAAGAGCTATTATTCAGTTTTCCATCCAAGGACATCCAGGAAGGTAAAACCTGCTCTCCACCAAGACAACACACTGTCCTTAAGGATACTCTCATCTTTCTTTCTCACACAAACACACATACACACACACATTCTCTCTCTCTCTCTCTCTCTCTCTCTCTCTCTCTCTCTCTCTCACACACACACACACACACACACACACACACACACACACACACATCCTTAACAGAGTCTAAACATAACTCTGTAACTTTCAAACTTGAACCCAGATCCTCCAAACTCTAAATCCAGTCATCTTTCATCTGACCTTTCTCATCATCTCCAATTTCTCTTCTATAAAATGGAGACAATAAAAATTGCCCCATTGCCAGACAGCATTCTTGCACTGATGAAATGGAATAATTGATGTAAAAATCATTTAAAAAATTTGAAAATATTGGATACTAGACAACCACCTAGATAGAGTATCTGGTTTGTTCCCATCATTTCTACATCAAACAGCTGGAAGATAGAACAATAGAGCCATTGTTCTTTCCAGCAGTGAACCCAGAAGGTTGGGAAATCCTTGCCCCCAACCCTTCTACCCCTGCTGGGTATATGTGGTAGCAGGGAATGCTTAGGCACACCTGGTCTTCCAGAACTCCATTATAAAATATCTCGGGTATTAGTTTTCTGGGACTTATGGGAAAGAGTCAGCAAATTGCCACCACCAAGGTAGAGCTGGTAAGTCCTTATTAAAAAGAAAAGGCAAAGCTTGAGAAGAAGTAAAAAGATATGAGCAAAAGTTTCTCAAGAGAAGAATCATAAATGATTAGCAACCATGAAAGACTGATGCAAAGCACTAGCAGTGAAGGGAATTGTTAATTGAAATTTGGGATATGCCATCTAAAAGCATATATATATTTTCTATGGACACGTGGGGACCTTAAAAACTACATTTCCCATGGTCCAATGGGTCTCCTGTTTTGGATTATGTATTCAAGGTGAGGGACAGCTTTAAATAGGGGGGAAGTGACTTTGAACTGGCCTCTTTGGCTAGCAGGCGCAGGAAGAGACGTGAGGTAACAATAATGGCTGGTACGGCAGTTTTGAATTCTTACAAGCGCGTGGTCTAATGATTTTATCTCTATCAGCATGGCTTTAATTAAAATACTAATTTATATTATTATATCAATCTTTATTATTTTTATCGTAACAGAATACAAATAATAATAATAATGATCATTATGCTATATAATAATAATTGCTAATATTTATATAGCATTTCAATATTATCTCATTTGATCCCCACAACAACCATGGCAAGTAAGTGCTATTATTATCCCTATTTCATAGGTAAGGTAACCGAGGCAGACAAATGCTAAGTGACTTTTCCAAGGTCACACAGATAGTAAATGAGTCCACATTTGAACTTGGGTCTTCCTGCTATCAGATCCACAACTCTATCCCTCCATATGGCAGCTAGATTCCATTCAATCAAATCAAAACAATTCTGCAGTTTTACCTCACAACCAGAAAATTGCCAAAGACAACAAAAAGAAGCAAGAAGGTGACAGTGGAGGAAAGAAAGACACACTGATAGCCTATTGGTGGATCTGGAAATTAGTGGAACTATTTTGAAAAAGCAACTTGGAATTACGCCAATAAAGGACCTAAAATGTTCAGACATTTGATGCAGAGATTCTGCTACTCAGCATATCTGCAGGGATCACAGACAGAATGAAAGGTTGCGCACACCCCATGATAATTTTAGTAGCCTTTTTTTCTAGTAACAAAGAACGGGAAATAAAGCAGATACCTGTAGACTAGGAAACAGCTTAGAAAACCATGACTGCTGAGTTGTTTGAGATGGTGAATATGATGAATTCAGAGAAGCTTGAGAAGACTTGTATGAACTGATGTGAAGGGATAGGAGCAGGGCTAATACAATGATAGGTGCCATAGCCAAAGCCACTTAAATGGAACAATAATACAAATGGGGCTGAATTCATACAGACACATATCTAATAGATGATTTTATAGGTACACATCTATATTGATCCTCACAACAACCCTGGGAGCTGGGGGCCATTATCATCTCCATTTCACAAATAAAGAAACCAAGGCAGACAGAGGTTAAATGACTTCCTTAGGGTCACACTAGTAAGTATCTGAGACTGGGTTTAACTCAGGACTTCCTGACTCCAGATCTAGGGTTCTATCCACTGAGCCACCTAGCTATTGTTTGCTGGTTTTCATCATTATTTTTCTCCTACCAAGGACCTCAGATGACTCCTCCAGGTCATCAGTGAATCCAAACATGAAGTCATCCTGGTTTCATGGTCCGCTAGAACTTGGGATCAGAAAAGGAAGAACTTTGAAAACCCTAAAGAGCATAAGTTATCATAGGAGTCATTATTGGTACTAGAAAGTGTCTGATCCCTTAAGAGGAAAAATTAATGACTGTATCTGATGTCCATGTTTTCAAGACCTGAAATATGACTAATTTAGACTCCAGAGACTGGAGTAGCCTTCATCCCTTCCATTCTTTTTGGATTGTCCATGAGTTACTGAGGCCAAAAAAAAATTAAAAAAAATCCATCCATTTGTGATAATAATCATTTTCAACAATATCCTTAATGTTCTTCAGACCACAGATGTTGAGGATGTCTTAGGCAGTTTTTTCCACTTGGTGGGATCCACCAAAACCACAGAGAATCCAGTCTCATTCATGTCTCCAAGAGGCTGTGAAATGTAGAAGGTCTGTCTCCCATTCCTAACGGTGTCTCACATCTGTGTGTCCTTAGGCATGTGGTCAACCTCTCTGGTCTCCATCCTTTCATTGGTAGTAATGATGGAGATGGGTCATTTGTCTAAACGTACCCTAGAGATCAATTCCTAAATCCTCAGGGCATATGAGACTTTAAGATGAGGGTAACAGCAGTGCCCTTGGTGATGCCATCTTGAAATAGCAGATCTTTATTTCTCTAGAATAGTGCCAGAAAAGTTCTGTACAAAAGCAGAGGAAATAGCTCCCCACTCTCTTGAGACCCTTGTTCCTACTTCAGGATGATCCAACTCACATAGAACATGACCAAAAGCCAAGGAGCCTTCTTTTCTTCCAGCATTCTTCAAATGAGGTTGTCTAGCCCTCCATTTCCCTCATGGCAAAAGTCAGGAATGGAATGAATGAAGCAGCTCCCCAAGAACCATCCCAACTCCATCAGCCTCCACCCCCACTGAAGCTGGACAGTACTTAGTGAGGCTCTTGGCAACGGATGGAGCATCTTGATTTGATTTGATTTTTTTTATTTTAGCAACAGATGGACAATTGCATATTTCACGGTGGTTGGCAGCATGCCTTTTTTTTAAGGCCTTTGCAAGCTCTGCCAATGGGGGACCCAGGTGCTCCCAGCTGGTTTTCACTAACCAGAGTGGGCACAGCTCCAGCCTGTCCACGATGCAGGTGCCTCTCCCAAGATCTTCAGGTTTTCTGTCACCTGGAGACCCTGACTGGAACTCAGCCAGGGCTATGGGCTTGTTCTGTGAGGAAAAGTCATTGGCCTTCTCCTTGCTTAGAGATGATGAGGATGAGGATGATGATGATGATGATGATGATGATGATGACGTGTGTGTGTTAGAGTGTGTGCATTTAAGCATGTGTGTGTATGTTTTTTACTGAGGGCCCGGCATCACAGAGGGACTCCATAATAAGACACAGTCCATATTTTCCAATGGATCACATCTGGTTTTAGGCGCAGAAAAGATTAACTCCTGAGAATCCTCAGAGCACTTGGAAGCCACGTGGTGTGATGGAAAGAGAACTGCGTCTGAGGGCCGGGTGGGTTCTGGTTACCAATCACGGCCCTGCCATTGGCTCCCCATAAGAAGCTGGTCTGGCTCCGTGACTTCCCTGGGCTTGTGTAACTCCGTGCACTCAGTGAAGGGAGGAACTAGAGTCGGGGGTCCTTAACCTGGGCTCCATGAACTTATCTGAGTGTGTTTAGTAGCTTAATTAGGGTGTTTCAATGGAATGTGTTGAAGTTTTTAGGCATTGATTTCATGCATTAAAGAAGAACTCTGGAGTGCAAGCAAAGCCTCCATCCATAGGCTTCACCAGCGATGGCCCTGGAGTCCATGACCCAAGCCAGGGAACAGCCCTTCGTCTAGAGCAGCGGTTCCCAGACTCTTTTGGCCTGCCGCCACCTTTCCAGAAAAAATATCCCTTAGCCCCCCAGGCATTATTTTTTTAAATTTTAATCGCAATGAATAGGAAAGATCAATGCACCTGTGGCCATCGCCGCCCCCCTGGATGGCTGCAGCACCCACCCCTGGTCCAGGGGGCCGTGGTGGCCACACTTCTTTTGTATTACATTCTATTCTGAGTTCAATAAATAGTTCCATAATTTCCAGGGCGCTAAGTCACATTTTTTCTGGAAAGGGAGCGGGAGGCCAAAGAAGTCTGGGCAGCCCTGGGCTAGATCATCTCTTAGGTTTCTGCGATTACAAAGTGAGTACAGAGTGCACAGAGCAGCAGCTAGGCAGTGCCTCGAAGCACAGAGCACTGGCCAGGAATAAGGAAGACCCGAGTTCCAACCTGGCCTCAGACACTTCCCAGCAGGGTGATGCTGAGCAATTCAGTTAATCTCTTCCTGCTTCAGTTTCCTCAAATGTAAAATTAAGCTAAGAATAGCATCTCCCTAAATGAAATCAGATTGGGGGGAAAAAAGCTTTTGGCTCAGTGCTTGGCCCGTAGTACATGCATGATCAATAGTTGTTTCCACAGCCTTGCCCAGGGGGAGACAGCAGATGAGGGTCCAAGGCTGTATTCGCTCAGGTCTGCCTGGCTCCATCCACCGCTGCCTGGAGGTGCCTGAAGACGTACCAGATCACTCAAAGCCTCCTCTTGGACTTTGTTGATTGCAGCAAAATCCTGTAAGCTCAACCCAGGTCCACCTCTTCCAGGAAGCCTTTCCTGGTGTCGCCAACTGAAATTGCTCTCCGGGTCCTCCAGTTCCTCATCCCTCAAGGCCCGCCATGCTCTTACAAGCTCTTACAAGCTCTCCAAACTCGGGGGCCACATTTGTTTGTCTCTCTATACGCCCAGCTCCAAGCCCAGCACCTTGCCACCATCTCGGACACGTGTTAAATGCGTCCTCCTGAGCCTTTGCCCCATGGCCTTTCTGCCCATTCTCTTGCCTCCAGCCCAGATTCACCGCCTCTCAGGGAAGCTGGGTCTCCCGGTGCCAGCCAGCCGAGGCCGCTGCTGCACGCCGCTCCCTGGGCAGGTCTGATTGCACACACCATCTATTACGAGGCCCATTCCGCCGATTCTCCCCACATCCATTATGGGTTATCATTTCAGTATATAATACCAAATGCATTCCATGAAATGGCACATCGAGTAGACTATGACCTGCAAATATTCACTTCTGTCAGCAAACCCACTTGTTCAAGCATGGAAGCCTCTCTAATTCTTCCTGCCTGTGTCTCCCTTTCCCAGGGTTCCAGCGACGTCCCCAGGTGGGGATGCTCACAGAAAGGAGGACAGACATTCCTCCGTGCCACGAGGGGCCACGCTCCACGGCTGGGCGGCTTCCCACGAGTCCCTCTAGTGAGGAATGGCAAAAACCCTGCATTTGGTGCAGCCGTTCACTCGTCCTGACCCTAACCAAGGGAAGAGGGAAAACAATGGCACGCGGAAACCAAGTCAGGGCTGGATCACAGACACACAGTTAGAGGAGGCCAAGGCCGAAGGTGACCAAGTTCTGAGGTTGCTGACGTTTCCGTTGTCACCATAGCCAGAAAGAAGAGGAAACGGAAGCCCTCTCAGAGATTATTATTTTGTTTTTGTTTTTGTTTTTTTAAACCTTTGTACTTTGGTGCATTGTCTCATAGGTGGAAGATTGGTAAGGGTGGGCCATGGGGGTCAAGTGACTTGCCCAGGGTCACACAGCTGGGAAGTTGCTGAGGCCGGGTTTGAACCCAGGACCTCCTGTCTCTAGGCCTGGCTCTCACTCCACTGAGCTACCCAGCTGCCCCCAGAGATTATTATTATTACAAAAGGTAATCGAGAAAATATCGATAACTACTGAACTTTCCTGCCACCGCAAAATCTTCAGGAGAATAATCTCTTCCCATACGGAAAGTATCTTCAAATAAGGTCAGAGAGAGGGACAGGCATGCCCTTTCTCGTTCTTGAATGTTGTTTTATTTCTTTTAATGAACAAGCATTTATTTTTCTCTTCTTCCCTCCCCAAAAGAAAAAAAGAAATTCTCCTAAGCGTTAACGTATAGTCAAGAGGGGCAAATTCCCACATTGGCCACGTCCGAAAACGGGTCTCGTTTTCTGCACAAGAACGTTCTGAAATGAGCGACTTCTAAAAGACTTACCAATTATGAGCAGATCAATGGCTGGCCATGATCCCAAGGAATGGAAGGGGAGGCCTGCTGCCCGCTGCCTGACAGGCAAACTTTCTCTAAGGCTATTTTGCACCAGACTACATCATTAACATAAGACATTCTCATCACACAGTTGACTCAAAGATACAGACAAAATATTATTCCTGCTCCGGATTTTGTTTGTTGACTATCAAAAAAAAAATGATTTCAGGCAGGCAAAGCGCACATCTTAAAGATTCTGCCCCAAGAAAGAGGCTCCCCTGTGTATGTTAAAATCACACACGATTTCTTAAAAAACGACACAACAAAAACCACTTTGTTTTCTGACCCTCTTATTATCAATGCCAAGCGCGGCATAACTCAGGGAGATTTATAAATGCTCACCAATGGCACTTGCCTCGATTGCGTGGGACGCCTAAGGCAGAGGCCAAGATAAAGAGAAATTCCCTGTAGAGTGAGCCAGTCTGAATCTGCTTCTTGTTGTGACTGCATCAACCCCTGGGAGACTGCAGGGTATGCAGCCCTGGAATCATGGCGAGTTTGATCATCCACATCAGAACAAGCAAGTGGATGAAGAATGTCCATTGGCCAGACTCTGCCATGCAGGGGAATGGACAACTCATGGAGCTCAATCAGCCTCATGTAGAACTTGGACAAAGACTGGGCCTGGGCAACTGGCCAGGGCTGGAAGTAAACAGAGGGATGGCACCTTGGGTGACTTTTAGATGCCACACCGAGCTCTTCGCGATCTCCAGGTTCTCCCTAAAACAAAGATGCACCTTTTTGCCAATACTCTCTCTTCTGGTGATTCCGTGTGCCCGAAGGCATAGAACATGCAAGGCTAGGTCTGGAGAATTCATTCCGAGGCGCCCACATAGGGCAATGGCAAGATGTGCGTACTGGGGGTGAGTTGGTCACGGCATATTGCCAGCCAGGACTTGTCCAAGGGAAGTGTCATAAGTCATTTCCTCCAAGGGCTCTGTGATGGAAAAGAAGGCTGCCTGTTGATTATAGAGAGAATCAAGGAAGGCATGGACAGCCCTTTATCCACGGGCGTCTATACAATGTCAAGAGAGGTAACAAAAGATCCCCAGCCAACAGGGAGCCACTGTGGAGGATTCGTGCAGAGCCATGGTCAACAGGCATGGAGGAAGAGAAGGCATGAGGAGGCTCTGACCTGTACCCATGCAGGGAGGAGAGGTCTTGACTCCTGGAGGAAGTCAATCTATATCATCAAAATATGAGCATTCTCAAAGAGAAGAACAATATTTAAACTATTTCCATTTCAAACAGAGCTCCTCCAGGAATGGTCCAATCAAGGCAGAGGTCACAGAACCCAAGAACCACGGAATCTCAGGATCCTAAAGTTGGCTAGCAGGCCAGAGGCCACCCGATCCAATGGGTACTCTGGGTCAAATCTGACAAGTGGTCATCTGGTCTTCATTCCAGCAAAGAGGGACCCCCGGAGGCCCAAGGCAGCACATTCCACTTTGGGGAAGATTTACTTGTTAGGAAGCTTTTCCTGACATAAAGCCTAAATCTCTCTCCATTTATTTAAGCATCTACTATCGCCTTCCTTTGGTTAGTTTACAAAGGAAATATGGCCCCCCAATGGCTCTCGCATTTGGAGGCATCTGAATTTATCTGAGTCCAGACAAGAGACATTCTTCATCTGCTCGCCTTTTGTTTGGCTCAGTGTTCCTCGGTGAATAGTTCAGAGGATCGGCTCGGAGAGATGGGGGGTCTCCTTTAGGAACTACTCATTGGTCCACGTTGGGTACAATTAGCACAATGTCATCGGCAGAAACGAGTCTTGACAGAATTAATGCCACAACAAGACCTGGAATCCCATTTTGATTTGGGCTCTAGACTGGTCTCGCTGGGAGCAGGAAATGTCTCTGGTGAGGGTGCGGCCTCTGTTTCCTGGCGCACTTGACAGGTTGGCATTGATCATTGGAGGCCACAGGATCAGAGTATCCATTTTCCAGTGCATTTTCCAAGGAACCTTGTTGGAAGACGATTTTGAAGCGGCATTTTGATCAACCAAAGCAAAAAAAAAAAACCTGTTATTTATTTCTTTTTTCAGTTCCCAGGAGAAACCATCTTTGGCAATTGTTTTCTGCCATTTGAGGATTGGAATTTTCTCCCTCCCTTCTCTCTCCCCTCCTCCCCAGGCGGTAAGTAGTCTGATATGGGTTATATCAGTACTTTCATGCAATGCATAGTTCCATATTGCTGTTGCTCGGGTTGTATAAAAGCCACATATCGCACATGCAATAAATATCTCATGAAGGTAATAAAGTGGAAGATGGCATGCAAAGCAAATTGTCACTGAATGATAAGCACATTGAGATCTTGTATTTTCTGCACCCTTCAGTTAGTCATGTGACTAGGGAGATATGATTTCTTATACAACACAATATGGGAAAAGCGTGCCCATTCCCTTCTTCTACCAAATTTTAAGACAGTCACAGTTTCCACAGTGGCGTTAAAAAGACCTGAGTTCAAACCCAGCCTCAGACACTGACTCTGGGTGTGACTCTGGGCAAGTCACTTAACCACTCTCTGCCTCGATTTCCTCAACTGTAAAATGGGGACAATTAATAATACTTACATTCACTTTTTAACTGTACTACAAAATGGAGCAGAAAGAGTTCTGGATCCACTGGGGTTGGTGGCCTGAGTGCAAATCCTGACTCTGCTATTTGCTTACTCTGTGACGTGGGGCTAATCTAATTAACAGCCCCAAAATGGGGAGAAGGGAAGAGGCAGGTTTTGTGAGCTTTGATATGGCCAGCTTTTAATACCCTGATCCCATATTCAGTCACTGGTAAAGAACATCATGAGGCCATGATGACAGGAGGGCTCCGTCCCGTCGCTGGGTGACATTTTTATTAGGCACTTGGATGAAGACAGAGGCGACATGCTCGTCAGATTTGGGGCTGACACAAAGCTGGGAGGGAGAGCTAATACCTCGGCTGACACAATCCAGGTCTTGGTTTTTTTAAGGACTTAAGGTTTAGAGGCCTGCAGACTCCCCATGAATCGACAATGTGATGTGGCATCCAGTAAAACAAATGTCTTCTTGGCTGAATTAATTCAAGTCCAATATCCAGACGAAGAGAGACACAAGAGCAAACAGTGACCCTTGACTCTGGCTTGTTCAGGCCCTACCTGGAGAATTGTGGTCATTTCCAGGCACTATATTTCATAGACTGGTGCATACCCAGAGGAGAAAAGCAGGGATGGTGAAGGGACTTGAATACTGTGCCCTACATGGGAAAAGAATTAAGGAGCGGGGAATTTTTAAGCTAAAAAGAAAGAAACATAGGAAAGGGATTCCCAAAGGTTAAGGGGAGGCTTAACCAATAAATAGCAAGCACTCATTTAGCGCCTACTGTGTGCCAGGCACTGGGCTAAACACACGATCTACAAAGAAAATAAGGCAACTTCTACCCTCTAGGAGTTTGTATTCTGACGGAATGAGCATTGGCTTCAAGTGGTAGAACTTCCCCAATATACACACACACTCACACACAAACAAACTCCCCGCAGGGCTCCCAGAGAGAAGTGGAAGCCACCAGGTTCCTCCCTGAATATCCTACGAGCCAGCCAAGAGGCATGCAGGCTGGAGGGCGACTGTCCTGGAGCTCCCAGGGAGCCCTTCGTGAGCGAGTGAGGGTCTGGCTTTCTCCTGTGACCTCTCATTTCTAGACCTTCTTTGCAATAAGTATACGGAGCTAACAGCCCCCTCCCTGCTAATCAGGTGGATTGGGGAGTTGGACTACTTGGATGACCAAACAGCCTCCCTCATTGCAGGGTCTAGTGATGACGTTCTAACCTTCACCTAGAACCAACTTCACCT
This sequence comes from Gracilinanus agilis, assembly GCF_016433145.1. Lineage (NCBI taxonomy): Eukaryota > Metazoa > Chordata > Mammalia > Didelphimorphia > Didelphidae > Gracilinanus > Gracilinanus agilis. Next base: position 725,161,635 of record NC_058131.1, read on the forward strand.
TTGCCTATGGAAGCCAGATGAGAGAATGGCCCAGAATATCTGAAGGCTGTTGTGGGTACCTCGGAAGGCTATGGGGTGCCCATCTCCAAGAGATGTACTAGAGGCCTTCTACGGGGACCTTCCACCAAAGCCATTGCTCCCAGGTGTGTAGGGCAGGGAGCTTCATGGAGGCGTTAAAGAGTGGGGAGGGAGTCCCATTGCATAAGAACATTAAAATGGGACAGCCTAGAGCAGCCACAGTAAACATGGAAATGGGCCACCCAAAAGAAGTTCCAAAAATAGTGAGCCGGGGCCCCATTAAAGATGGTAGCAAGGAAGGAGCCCAGGAAAGTTTCTCTTCTACTTCCCCAACCTACAGACCCCCGTATGGGGTGTCCCCCCAGGCCTGTGCAATGTTTGGGTCCCAGATGAGAAGTCCATCCCTCACCTCCCATTGTTGGCGTTAGGACCTGATGGTCCATCGCAGACTAGAGTTTACATTTTCTTCAGCCATTATTTCCCTGAAATCCTCTTTCCCCTCCCTTCAAGCCTTCTCTCATGCCTGAATGTCCACCATTTGCCACGGGCAGATCCATTCCCTCTCCTCAGCTGACCCAGGGCTGAGGGAGGGAAGATCTCTTTTTTGGAACATTTCGGTAAGACTGAAATCCTGATTCCTCCTGCAACCCTTGAGCCCCTGGTGTGAGCCCCCGCCCATTCTCCCAGAACAAATTAGCCCAAGGGCTCAATCCGAAAGGCGTGAAGCATCTAACAGTCAGCCATCAATTCCTAAGGATTTCTTTTGCACTTACCAAGTACCAAGAACTGTGCTAGGCACTGGGGGCCCAGAACCAACAACGGAACACTCTTGCTCCCAATGACTCTATGTGGCAATTACAACTGATTTTGATATCATTAGAAGGTTTCCATAGTGTGTATATATATATATATATATATATATATATATTAAACATATACACATATATATGCATATTTTAGGCAAATGCTGTACATATACATACATATGAACTCGTGTGTGTGAAAACACCTACAGGAGGATCATCACAGCAACTTTGCTTCTAACTGTTGAAACATCATTCCAAGGTGCTATTTTTTAAAAAGACATCAACAAAGGGGTCTGAAAGACGGAGAGTGACTGGTTCAGGGTCACACAATTACTTATTGTGTGAGGTAGTCATTGAATTCAGGTCTTCCTAACTATAAAAGTCCATCTACTGTACAATTTAGCTGTCCCAACTAGCTGCACCCCATTCTACAGTGAAGGGAGGGAGGGAGGAAAGAAGGAAAGAAAGGAGGGAGGGAAAGAGGGAAGGGAGGGAGGAAGGAAGAAAGGAAGGAAGGAAGGAAGGAAGGAAGGAAGGAAGGAAGGAAGGAAGGAAGGAAGGAAGGAAGGAAGAAAAGAATAGAGGGAGGGAGGGAGGAAGGAAGGAAGGAGGGAGGGAAGGGAAAAAGGAATGAAGGAGGGAGGAGGGGAGAAAGGAAAAATTTGATTAAGTACTCTGTGTCAGGTTCTGGACTAAACAACTGGAGATAGAAGCAAGCAAGACAGCCTTTTGTCTTCAAGGAGTAGCCATTCTAGTAGGGGAAGACAGCATGTATTGGACCAGGCTTGGCCAGGGAAAGGGGTCATTTGAATGACATTGTTTTTGTCTTTTTTCTGTATCTCCAGCAGTAAGCACAGTGCTTGGCACATGGTAAATGCTTAATGAGTGTGGGACGTCTGGGCTTTCCCGTTTGCTGGTGTTGATTTCGTGATTATTACAAATGCCAGCAAAGGAGAGATGGAGGGGGCAGAGGCAGAGGCGGGTGGGAAGCCATGGGCTAGACCCGAGTCCAGGCAAATTGACCGAACTCCCCAAACAGAGCCCAGATCCCCGGGGTTGGAATCTGATTTTCCTGTGGAGAGGGAGAAGTCGGGATGGCACCGAGATGGCCAGAGAGTGAGATCAGTCTCCGAACTCACTTCGGCAGCCCAGTGATCATTTTGAACACACTGAAAACCAGCCTGGTGTCTCTCCAGTCCCCAGAACCCAAAGTCCAGTGGGCTGCCAGCTCAAGGCCGAAGGCAGGCCCTCTGAAGTCACAAGACAGAGGAGGTAGGTCCGTGGCCAGGAGGCTAGACCCCTCCTTTAACTCCCAGAGCTGGGCACGCTCTGGTGCTGCTCTGGCTAACCCCCTGAGCCCTGAAGTGAGGTGCCGCCGGGATCCAAATCTGTGATTTCTTACTCATCGGAGCCATGATTCCAGCCCAGGAAAATATGATGATGGAGACAGAGAAACAACATGGCAGACCTTCAAACCCCACGCACTGAGGTGACTTTTCGAGAGAACCGTCGGCCTCCTGGCTGGCACTCTGCCTCGGCTTCCCCGATCTGGCCCGTCTGCCCCTGGAACAACAGAAGGCCAGCTGCAGGGGGACTGCATGGCCCTACCAGGGAACAGTTTGTAGCAAACAGTTCTCGATATGAAAATGTATTTAATGCAATTAATAATTTAAGAAGGGAGGCCATGTGCTCCCGGAGAGTTAAATGCTTGTCAGAGTGATCGATGCCTGCTTCGCCACCAATACATTCCGGATGAAGAGCAGAGGGATTTTGCAAACTTGTGTTGACCTTGGGTTGCTGTATATAGGAGGCAGATTGCAGAGACAGGCCTCTGCGTGGAGGAACCGAGCGTCAGTTCTCAATTTACAGCCCTTTCCCCAATTAAAGGACTGTAAAAACATTAAAATTAATGCAGTCTTAACTCCTAGAGCAGGCTCGACTTTCTTAATTAGTGCATAATTATTCAGTTTTTGATATCCTGGAAAATTATCACATGGAAATTATTTTAGGCCGAGTAACAATAGCACAAACCCCCCTCCCCTGCTCGATTACCATGTGGAAGTAATTAACACTTTATTACAGGGAAAATACTATTACTGCTAATGTTTAATGACTTTTGCCATCGCATCATAAGCAGGAAATTCAGAACACTGCCGAGTGATGGTCTCCTATAAATGTATTACAAATGACTTCCAAAGAATATGATGGTTGTAACTAGCTGCATGGAAAATCAGGAGGCCAGAGGCCATCGGGGCAGGAGATCACTCACCGGGGATCGGGATCAGCCACAGAGAGAGCACAGGCCGAGCCTTGCTGCGGTGGACAGCCCGGGCAGGGTGGGTGTCTCGGTCTTCAAAAAACTTCCTAATATTTCTGGATAAGTAAATGCAGTGGTATTGCCAGGAGCTGCGGTGGGGGCGGCACTGATGCTGGAGAAACTTGCTCCTGCCCTGGGCAGCTCTTCCAGAAAGAGGCCGAGCAATCCCAGCTTCTCCGCATCACCTTCGAACTGCCAGCAGCTAAGCATTGGTGTCACCTGAAGGAACTTGAAGGTCGCTGGCCAGGAAGAATTCTTCCAGGGATCCTTGCTCTGGGAAGGGAAGAAACGAGAGACAGAAGCCAAGGCAGAAAAGAGCTGGGCAGGGAGACGGAGAATCAGGAACAGAGGGATGAGACCAAAATAGAAACAGGGGCACAAAGAAATGCTGATAGACAGGCAGAAACGGGGAAAGGAGGAGAGAGAGAAAATGACCGAGGGGAAGAGACAGAAAAGAGAGAGAAGCCTAAGAGGGAGGAGGAGAGACCAAGAAAGAAGCAGAAAAAGAATGAAGGAGAAACAGCTGGAAATGGAATGGAGATGGAGCAGAGACAGAGAATGGGTCTAGAGAAAGAGATGGAGAGAGGCAAATACAGACGTGTGTGTGTGTGTGTGTGTGTGTGTGTGTGTATGTACACATACACATATGAAGGGGCAAAGAAGCCAAAACAGAGAGGACTAAAAAAAAACAGAAAGGGAGATAGAGAGAAAGGGTCAGAAAGACAGTCAGAGACAGATGGGGCAGAAAGAAAGAGAAAGAGACAGGGAAAAAAGGGTAAGCGCACAGAGGGTTAGCCCCAGAGACTTTGGGGGCAGACACAAGACTAGAGAACAGACATGGGGCAACAAGACAGAAGCAGGTTGGAGTCAGAGACAGGTGATGGAGTGAGGTTAAAAGTGTTTCTCTGCCTGTCTCTGTCTGTCTCGGTCTCTTTGTCTCTTCATCTGTCTCCTGTCTCTTTCTCTCTTCCTGTCCCCACCTATCTCCCAGCTGTGATCAGGGCTCCAATTCTCAATAGTCCATAGAAGGTCCATAGCTAAGGATTACTGAAACCTGGGGAGCACCGGCCTATTTCTGGAGCCCTGTCCCTGCAGCAGTACAGCATGGAGCAGGGCCAACCAGCTCTGGAAAGCCCCGCAAGGAAAGAAGGTGATGATTACACATAGAAAGAATGAGTGACCTCAGCTGAGCTAATCCGCTTCCAAGCCACCTAATTTGGGGGCCAGCTTCAACATTAAAGGCAGGTGGAACCAAGTAATTATGAGGCAGTGGAGTCTGTAGTCTTCCACAATTTTAATATTTTCCTTGAGCAACTCCAAAAGGCTTTTCATCCACCATTTCTTTTGTTTTCTTTCTTTATTCTGGGTCTTTTATTCCTGTGCTTTCAGAGGTCCCCAGGGTTTTAGGTCTCCCCAAGGAGCTCAGCTTTAGAAGCAGGTCCCAGACTAATGGGAACCAGCTGAGGGAAAATCACTCTGTGTTCCTTCAGGAGATGCAAGGTAAATTGATGCCCTGATTGTCTGGAAAGCCACTCCATCACCCCCCTGTGATGCCAGCCTGCATTCACATGACTCCAAGAAAGCAAAAGCAAGAGACTCAAAGAGGCTCAAGCTCACGTCTTCCAAGGTATAAACTCAACACCCCTTTCCTGAATCAGATCACACTCGTCCTGGGACCCAGAGTGGGTTATGGGGACTTCTGAAAATATGCCACTGTTCCAAGGTGGGAACAACATTCTGAGGGGCTCAGTCCCACCTCAGCCATAGAGTCTCTGTGACCTTGGGCAGGCCATTGCACTCCGTAGAGCTTTAGCTCCCTCAGCTCCAGGATGAAGGTTGGACTAAATGACCTCTTTCAGTTCTAGCCCTATGGCCTGTGTTCTAGAGCTCTCGCCTGTCTTTTATCCATGCCTCTCCATTGCCCTTCTGTCCTTCAAGGCCCTGGACAAATCCTACCTTCATCAATTCAATTCCATTTTTTTCTCAAGTACCTCCTGAATGGGAAAGAGAAGCTTGGATCAGAGCCACCCCCTGCCCTCATGAAGTTCATGGTCAAATAGAGGGACAAACCATGAGATCGCCTCTCAACCACTTCGTGCAGATCTTGTATCTGCCACTTATTTGGCGTGTTGCCATCCACTTTAAGATGGGGGCTGTTTGGTTTTGTCTTACTTTTTATCTTCAGCACTTTGGACAGTGCCTGGCACATGTTGATCATTTGACAGACTAAATGCACATTAATATATATGGTGAGAAGCACACAAGATGCTGGGCAGGGAGAGCAGGGGGCTCTGGTCCCTAGAAGTGAAATGAAGGGAGTCTTCACAGAGGATTGAGTAGTTCAGGTGGCTTTTCCAAGATAGGATTTCAACTGCCAGAGCTGTGGAGGCAGGGCATTCTGGGCACCAATAACAGCCTAAGCAAAGGTACAGAGGTGGGAAAGGATAATGCAGGCTCAAGAGATGACAAGTAGGCAAAGTTGGGAGATGAATGTGAAAGAGGGATGGAAAGGTGAGCAAGTGAGTGCCAGACTACAGTCCTTGAATGCCAAGCAAAGACATCTGGACTTTTCCCAGTAGGAAACAGTTTTTGAATGGAGGAGTAGACCACCTCTGCACCTTAGAGATTTAGAGAATGGACTAGAGTGCGGAGAGATCTTCCCCAGCTCACAGATCCATGGTAGATGTGTCAGAGACAGGACTGGTCTTCCTGGATTAGGACTGTTCCTGGTACATAGTGCTCACTAAAATGCAATAAAATATCCAACTAAGTGGATAACTTAGTAGATGGTGGAGCCACAAACAGAAAGAGTGAAGTCAGAAGGAGGAGGATGTTTAAGAGAAAGAGAATAAGCTCTGCTTTAGAAATGGTGAGTTTAGGGAGTCAGTGGGACTGCGAGTAGAGATGTCTTGCAGGGTATCAAAGACTGGAAGAGTGGTCAGTGCTGGTGTTTGGGACTCAGAGTCACCTGCACAGAGCAGAAAGCTGAAGCTGAATCCAAGATGACATAGAGAGTAGTGAAGGCAAAGGAATATCCACCTCGAATGCCCACCTTAATGATTTAGGGTTAGAGCAAAGAACTAATGAAAAAGAAGGGGAAATAATGGTCAGAAAGGAGGAGAATTATATGAAGTCAGGATCCCTGATGTCCAGATTGGAGAGGATGCAGTGAAAGAATATGGTCCCTGGCATCAAATGCACAAGGTGGTCAAAAAAATAAGGACTGAAACAAAGCCAAGGAATCCAATGATTAGGAAGTCATTAAGGACTTAGTAAGATGAAGACAAGAGCTGGATCACAAGGGGCTAAGCAGGGAACAAGTTCAAAGAAGAGGAGGCATCAAGGAGAGACTTTTTCCCAAGAAATTTGGTTATGGAGAGATAGGACAATACCTTAGTTTGGATAAAAGGGTTAATAGAGCACAATTTTTCCCTTCTTTCCTTTGTCCCTCCTCTCTTCCTTTCTTTCTCTCTTTCATATTTCCTTTCTTAGAAACAGGGAGATAGGCATGTTTGCAGACTGTTGGTAAAAGCCATTGGAGAAGAATCCATTGAAGATGCATGAAAATAAAGGACTATAGCCAGAGAAAGCTCCATTTAGAGGAAGGATAGAGCCAAAGTCCAAAGCAGGCATTAGCTAAAGAAGTGCCTATTCCTCTAAGATGAAAGAAAAAGTGTAAATTTTATAAAGATTTGGGGGAATTGGCATCAAGAGAATTCCCATTGGATAGATCTCATCTTTTCAGTGGAGAAAAAGAATTATTATGTATGTGGGAATGGGCAGCTGGGAAGTCTGCAGAAAAGGATTTAGAGCAGTGGCTGTCAGAAATTAATAATAATAATAATAATAATAATAATAATAATAGCTGGCATTTTTGCAGTACCTACTATGTACCAGGCAGAGTGTGTTAAATGTTTTACAAACACTATATCATTTGATCTTCACAACAACCTTGAAGATCCGTGCATGTACTGATGTATGAGAGAGGCATCTTGGTGAAGGAAGGGCAAAGGAGGGCTGTAAGTTGGCTAGAGGAGATGATACAAACAGGGGCAGCCCCAAAGATGACAAACAAGCCTAGGATAGACAAAACAATGACAGGACAGAGGGTCAGGCCTTAGGAAAGTCGGGAGAGACGGCTGGAGGTCAGCAGATGACAGCAAGAAGGACATGGAAAGAGGGACTAGAAATAAATCACTTGGTCTACAAATGGGCAAAAGAAACAGGACACATGAGAGCCTCCCCACCAGGGATTTCCAGAGACTAGTCTTCAGGGTTCCAACCAGAGACAAGAAGTGCACAAAGGGATGCATGCAAAGTTTGAAGATGTCAGGGAGTTTACTGTCTGAAGTGTAAATGGGGCACACACTAGAATCCTGGCCAACTGTGAGGGCTTGTAAGAGGCAAGGGCAGGGGCCTGGTGGTGGTCATTCTAGGCCGAGAAGCAACAGGGTGGCTGGCTTGCTGGGGAGCTGGCTAATTAGTCACACTCAAACCTCACACAGTCAGCAGGTGGCCAAGTCCCTGTTTCATGGCCATCCCTTTCTCTGCCTCCCTACCTCCCTCTGAATCCCTTCCCATTCTGGATTCAGAGAGTCTGGACATATAGGAGAGAAGAAAAAACACACTCATTTATTCCTCCTGCCAGGCTTGAGAAGACCGAGAAGGGCGGCGGGTGAGTCACTGCAGGTGAACAGGTGCAAATATCAAAGCTTTGTGCCAGGAAGAAGCAGCAAGAACAAAGAATCCTTGAAACTGAGCAAATGTTTCTTTCAGAAATCTCAGACACCAGGAATCAGCCCCCTCCAAGGCCTGAGTCTCTTTGGTGAGACTAAACCATGCTTCTGTGCGTCACTGGCGAGCCTAAGGCAGAGACTGAAGAGAATGGAGGAGCAGAGAATTGGGGGAGAGGAAGAAAGAAAGAGGAAAAGGAAGGAAGGAAGGAAGGAAGGAAGGAAGGAAGGAAGGAAGGAAGGAAGGAAGGAAGGAAGGAAGGAAGGAAGGAAGA
>NC_058131.1:725170283-725186862 GCF_016433145.1 Gracilinanus agilis
TTTTTTTTTTTAAACCCTTGTACTTCGGTGTATTGTCTCATAGGTGGAAGATTGGTAAGGGTGGGCAATGGGGGTCAAGTGACTTGCCCAGGGTCACACAGCTGGGAAGTGGCTGAGGCCGGGTTTGAACCCAGGACCTCCTGTCTCTAGGCCTGACTCTTACTCCACTGAGCTACCCAGCTGCCCCCCCTTTTCTTTTCTTTTTAATTAATTTGTTACATTAAAATTCCCTGGTATCTCTCACCCTTCCTGCACTACAGAAGGCATCATTTAACAAAACAATACACATATATGTATATATAAGATACATACACACACATATAAAACTGTCTTGCTTATTTCTATTTATCAGTTCTTTCTCTGACACAAGTTATTCTTCAAATAATATTTCTGTTTTTATATATAATGTTCTCTTGTTTCTGCTTATTTTACTCTTCATAATATCATGCAGGCTCTTTTCATTTTTTTTCTAAACCTGCTTGTTATTACTTATAGCACAGTAGAATTCCATCATAATCAGATGCCACAACTTTAGCTATTCCCCAATTGATAGGTATCCTCTTAATGTCCAGATTTTTGCCATCACAAAGAGAACTGCTATGAATATTGTAGAATATAAAGATTCTTTTCCTCTTCCCTGGATCACCTCAGGAAATCAACCTAATAATGATATTGTTGAGTCAAAAGATATTCACAGTTTATAACTCTTGGGGCATAAGTATGGATTGCTTTCCAAAATGATCGAATCAGTTCACAGTTCCACCGATAGTGTATCAGTGTTCCCATTTTTTCCATATCGCCTCCAACATTTGTCATTTTGACCTTTTGTAATTTTAGCCAATCTGACAGGTGTGAGATGATATTTTACATATGAGTTGTTTTGATTTGCATTTCTCTAATCAATAATAATTTAGAACATTTTTTCAAATAGTTCATTATAAAAATGTTTTTCATCCAAAACTCTCCATTCATATCTTTTGCTCACTTGTCAGTTGGAGAATGGATTATATTGATGCAATCAATATAAAATTGATAAAGCTCCCTATAGATTTTAGATATGAAACCTCTCTCCAAGAAACTGTCTATAAAATTTTTTTTGACTTTTCCCCTATCTTCATTCTTCTTGACCTGATTATAAACTTGACATGGTTGATCCCTACCTCTTCTTCTCTATTGTCTCTTTTCTCTTAAAAATTATTATTTATTTTCTTAAATATAACCTAATTAAATGTAAAAACTTTATAACATTTATTTTTTATTTGAGTGTTAAATTCGCTCCCTGCCTCCCTCCCAAGAAATACAATATCAATTATACATGTAAAATCATACACAGCATATTTCCAAATAAGCCATTACAAGAGAAAAAATATCCCAAAACAAGAAAAATAAAGTCTGCTCCAACACTAAACCATAACTCTAGTAGTCCAACTATCAAAAATATGGAATTAGGTCTTAATCAATGGTACATGTAAAACCCAGTGGAATTGTGCATTGGCTAAGGGAGGGTTTAGGGAGGTTTGGAGAGAGGGAAAGAACATGAAATATGTGACTATGGGAAAATACTCAAAATAAAAATAAAAAAAATAAAAGTCTGCTTCAATCTACACTTAAAATTCATCAGTCCTTTCTCTGGAGGTAAACAGTAGTATTCATCATGGGTTCTTAGAATGTCTTGAATCACTATTTTGAATCACTACAGAGTAGCTTAAGTCTTTCACAATTAATCATCCTTACAATATTGCTGTTACTATATATAATGTTCTGGTTGTGCTCACTTCACTTTGCATCAGTTCATATGTCTTCCCAAGATTTTCTGAAACCATCCTGCTTGCCATTTCTTCAATAATATTCCATAACAATCATATTCCACAATTTTAGCCATTCACAAATTAATGAATATCTCCATGATTTCCAATCCTTTGCTACCATGAAAAGAACTACCATAAACATTTTTTTTCTTTTTTTTTTTTTAAACCCTTGTACTTCGGTGTATTGTCTCATAGGTGGAAGATTGGTAAGGGTGGGCAATGGGGGTCAAGTGACTTGCCCAGGGTCACACAGCTGGGAAGTGGCTGAGGCCGGGTTTGAACCTAGGACCTCCTGTCTCTAGGCCTGACTCTCACTCCACTGAGCTACCCAGCTGCCCCCATAAACATTTTTTTTTTTGCAAATAGGCCCTTCCCCCTACTTTTCTTTGATACCTTTGGGATTCAAACCTAGAAATGGTATTACTGGGTCAAAGGGTATGCACAATTTCATACCTTTTGAGCGTAGCTCCAAATTGCTCTCCAGAATGGTTAGACCAGTTCAAAACTCCACCAAGAGTGCATTAGTGTCTCAATTTTTGATAGTCTCTCTTTCAGGGCTCCACTCTCTCTTGGTATTACTTCTGCCTATCAGACCACTTCTCAGTCTCTTTTGCTGAATCCTCATCCAGATCATGCCCTCTAATCCTGGAAGTGCCACAGAGCTTGATTTTAGGTTCTCTTCTTCTATAACTACTTATCTCATCAGCTCCCATGGATATAATTATCATCTCTATGTTGATGTTTCTTGAGCCTAACTCCACCTGCTCTAACCTCTGCTGAATTCCAGTCTCACATATCTAACTGCCTTTAAGACATCTTGAGCTGGATATCCAGGAGACATCTTAAACTCAACATAAACAAAGCTGAATTCATTAAATTGCCTCAAACCATCTGCTTCCCTCCATCAACAAATGTCTCTTTTACTGCCAAAGGCACTGCCATCACCACCACATTCCCAGTCCTTCAGGTTCATGATGTAGATGTTACCTCTTCATTGCTCATTACAGGTGCTATCTTCCTTATTATTCCTTATTATATTCTTTATTCCTTATTATTCCTTATTATATCTCATTCCTCATATCTAGACTGCTGCCAAAGCTTGTGGATTTTTCAATTTGCAATGTATCTGGAATATCCCCCTTCTCTCCTCTGATACTGCCACAATGCTGGGAGTAGCTCCTCATCACTTCATGACAAGAGGACTCTAACAGCCTATGGGTGGGTCGTCCTGGCTCAAGTCTCTCCTCTCTCCAATCCATCCTCCATTTAGCTACTAATGGGATTTTCCTAAAGCATACCCACTTCACAGTAAACTCCAAGATCTCCCTACTTCTCTCTCTGATCAAACACAAATCCTTTGATGATCAAAGCCCTTCCTAACCCGACTCACACCTTTCCAGTCTTCTTACACCCTCCTCTCTGCCATATACGTTTCAGTTCAATGACACTGGCCTCCTTTCTATTCCATGAGCAGTCCTTGACGGAATGTTTTCTCTGGCTGGCTGTCCCTCATGCCCAAAAGGTTTCCCCTCTTGATCTCTGCCTCCGGGCTTCCCTAGCTTCCTTTGGAGTCCCAACTAAAATCCCATCTTCTGCAGGAATATTTCCTTAACTCCTTTCAATTCTAGCACCTTCCCTCGTTTTGTAGATATATGTTTCCTTATACTCTATCCTATTAGAGTCAAAGCTCGTTGAGAGTAAGGACTGGCTTTTTCCTTCTTTTAATCCCTAGTTCTTAGCACAGTGTCTGGCACATAGTAAGAACTTAATAAATGCAGATTTATGGACTAACTCACCAGAGAAGGAAGTGATCATCTGGTTTTTGCTTTGGGATCTCAGATGAGATGGGCTTGACTTCCAACCAAGATAGCATACTGCACTTTTGGACAGCTGAGATTGTTAAGAAGATATTCCTTAGGGGGCAGTTGGGTGGTTCAGTGGATGGAGAGCCAGGCCTAGAGATGGGAGGTCCTAGGTTGAAATCTGGGCTCAGACACTTTCTAGCTGTGTGACCCTGGGCAAGTCACTTAACCCCCATTGCCTAGCCCTTACCACTCTTCTGCCTTGGAGCCAATACACAGTATTGACTCCAAGATGGAAAGTGAGGGTTTATTAAAAAAAAAAAAAAAAGATATTCCTTAAATAAAGAGTAAACCTGGCTTGGCAGCAACTGGGTGGCTCAGTGGATGGAGAGCCAGGCCCAGAGATGTGAGCTTCTGCATTCATATCTGGCCTCAGATACTTCCTAGCTGTGTGACCATGGATAAGTCATTTCACCCCTACTGCCTAGCCCTTACTCCTTTTCTGCCTTGGAACCAACACACAGTATTGATTCTAAGATGGAAGGTAAGGGGGTTTTTATAAAAACGAAAATAAAAGAAGAGTAAACCTAACTCTTTGCAACTTCTACCTTTTACTCCTAGTTCAATTCCATTTGGCTGCCTTGGAAGGTAATGAGCTCCCCACCTGGGAAGGTCTTCAAGGGTAACTTAGATGACTACTTAAAAGGAAATGGAGGGCAAATCCTACTCAGGTATAAGTGACACTAGATAATCACTGCAGGCCCCTTCCCTTTCCCAGAATCTCTGATGCTCTGATGACCATGACCAAACTACGTCCAACCTCTGGCCCTGACTTTGCTTATTTTCAAAATGGAAGAAAGGGGCCAGCCCTGCCCAGGATATGAGGTCGCCGTGAAGACAAATGAAGTCATGTATGTAGCACACTTTCCAATTACAAAGCAATATGTAAAGTTTAGCTCTCATTTTTCTCCACCAGGAGGAAGATAATGGCGAAGAAAATGCATGAAGCCATCACTGGAAGCTGGAAATTATCAGCCCTGGAAATGAAAGGTCTTTGAGCTACTTTCAGATAAATATTTTTATTCTCTGGCAAGAGCTGCTCCTGGGCTTTGTGACCAGAACACATGATTCATCTCTCTGTACTTTAATTACTTTTCTCCTCCACATTTGAAATTACATCTTTCTGTTATCAGTTCTCAAGCAACGGCTGAGGTGGACGGGGCAGCAGCCGGGAAATAATGGTGCCGAGCGGATATCTTTATTCCACAGAGCGGGAATAATAAAGGCCCGGTAGGCAATTTGGGTTCATCTAAATATGAAACTGACAGGAAATTGTCCCATACTTCAGAGGATTTCCCAGTTATTCCACCATTACTAGAAAGAGCCTCTTCTCCATATGTCTTTTTAGGAGAAGCCGATTTTATAGGCATTCGGGGACAATTGAGTTTTGTTCTCGATTCAGACAATCGAATGGGACCAGCTTGTCCCAAGAAAGACCTAGTGCCCAGTTAGGAGTCACAAAGGCTCAATAGAGGACTTTATGTTTAGACTTTCAAGAGATTAAATGAAATATCTTTTTGAAAACGCTGCATTTTCTACTCCTCTTAGACAACTGAGCGACCACGTGACAGTAAGAAGAGGCAGTCTCAAAGGCAGGGAGACTTGGGTGGAAATCTGGTCTCGGACAAGTGCTGGCTGCTTAATGCTGAGCAAATAATGCCTTCGCCTCTTCCTGCCAGAGATCTCCTAAGATTACAGATTTTTAGGTTGCTGCATTTGGCACGTTGGGGTCCTCTGTTGGTTGCCAGCCTGGGTACACTGGAGAGACTGGGGAAGAGCTGACCCTGGGACAGAAGCATCCCTTTCCGAGTCTTTGGAGTGTTGTATTAAGATTTGTAGGTGATCTCTGTCCAGTCCATTGGATAAGACTCTCCTCAGAAACACACACGTCACAGACAGAGGGGCAACCGTTCTTTCTCAAGCCGCTCTGTTTGGACAGCCAGGGACCTCCCATCTGGCTCTTCGGCCCTCATTCCAAGAATCAAAGTGTCTTAGGATGGTCCTCAGAGGCCATCATATTCAATCTCAACCGGACGAGGATTATCTTCTACATCGCCCTGCCCCCTTATCTTGACCAAAGACTTCAGAGGAAGAAGAACCCAGAAACCCCTCCATCCTCAACTCAGCTGTTCCTCTTTGGGACATTTGATTATTCGAAAGTCAAGCACAGACCAGCTTCCTTGAAGTTTGGTACTTCTCGATACTTCTGTTCTGTCCTCTGGGCCCCAAAATTAATAAGTCTAATCATTATCCAAGAGTCCAATATTCAAAAATGTAGATTAAAAAAGTAATAGGGGCAGCTGGGTAGCTCAGCGGATTGAGAGTCAGGCCTAGAGATGGGAGGTCCTAGGTTCAAATCTGGCCTCAGACACTTCCCAGCTGTGTGACCCTGGGCAAGTCACTTGACCCCCATTGCCCACCCTTACCACTCTTCCACCAAGGAGCCAATCCACAGAAGTTAAGGGTTAAAAAAAAAGTAATATCCAAAAATACTCCAAGTGTTATATTTAATAAGATTTATTAAAAATTAACTTGAAGCAAAAAGGAAACTAAAAGGCTAGAGTCAAGAGGGAGCTCACCCAAGCCACGTACATGGAAGAGAGAGCGAGGGAGAAGCTTACAGAACTCTATAAACAGTAATGTAAAGACACACATAAACCAAAAGGGAAAAAGGAATTTTGAGACGGGGAAAGAATTCTGGGAGATGGAGTCTAAAGCTACAAAATGTCTAATTAATACAAACACTTGTAGGCAGCCATCAGGAGCACTCCCTACATCCAAGGCATAGCCATACATCCCCATTTTCTTGAACTAATCCTCATGTGATATATATATTTAAGATAATTCAACATCACAAATGCCATCTTCTGGATCTTCTCCTTATCAATATCCTTCCTAAAACCAGTATCCAGAATTGGACATAATTCAATTCCATTCAAGAAGTCATAACTGAGTACTTATTTTGTGCCAAGGGACAAGCTAGGCACTGAGGCTACACATACACAAAACAGAAATAATCCTAGCCCTCAGAGGCTTACATTGTATTGGGTGGGGTGGGGGGCAATATGTTTACAAAAGGTATATTCAAAATAAAGGCAGCATAATGTTTTTGTGAGAGGAGCCATTAATAGTTGGAGGAACCAAGAAAGGTTTTATGCAGAATATATCACTCTCTCTGAGTTCCAAAGGCAACAAGGGATTCTAGCATTCCAGGCATAAAGACAGTATAAGGAATGTTATATAGCAGTAATAGCAAGAAGAAAAATTGAAGCAGAGTGTGGGGCATGGAAAAAGAAGTAATAAACTATAAATGGTTGGAATAATTATGAATTACATATACATAGATTATAAATAAAATATGGATAATTATAAAAATTATAAAGTTGGACAACTAGGTTGAGGACAGGCTTTGTAGGGCACTGAAAACTAAAGAAGCTTATATCTGATCTTGGGGGCTGAGAAGAGGAGTAGCATGGTTAGATTTGGACTTTATGAAAATCACTTTTGTAGCCTAAACTTGAGCTGAGAGAGGTAGATTTTGGAAGCATTAAAACTCAAGAAGGGAGAAGGCATATTTCTTTAAAACCCACAAGTAGAAACAAGACCCAAACTCTGAAGAGTCTCGGTTGGATACTTTTATTGTTAAGTTATTTTCAGTTGTGTTCAATTCCTGGTGACCCCATTTGGAGTTTGCTTGATAAAGATACTAGAGTGGTTTGCCATTTCTTTCTCTAGCTCGTTTTACAGATGAGGCAAATATCTTTAAGTGAATTGCTCAGAGTCACTCAGCTACTAAGGAAGTGTCTGAGGCTAGAATTGAACTCAGGAAGAGAAGTCTTCCTGCCTTCAAGTCTGGCACTCTATCCATTGTGCTGCCCCTCCAGAATCTCGCATGGTTCCCTATTACTCCATATCCATGAAGCCTTTCACAATCTGTTTCCAACAACCTTTCCAGGCATAGTGTCCATTATCTCATTTCTTATGTTCTAAATCCAAGAGTTGGATTACTTTCTCTTCCCTGAACTCACCCAGTTCTATTTTGACTGCAGGACTTTGCATAGGTCACCCCATTTCACTTCCTCCCATATGCCTTGAATACATTCCCTTCCTCATCTCTACCTCCTAAAAACAGTCTCTTCATTCAGGGTTCCAATTGTCACCCTTTGAAGGATTGCTTAATAACCTCCAAATTAGTTGCTCTTTTCAAATTATTCTTGTCTGTGTAAATATTATATCCTCTTGTTCCTCTCCTTTCCCAGCATAATGTAAACTGCTTGAGATCTGGGGTTATTCGGTAAGGCACAATCTCTTTGAATCCATAGTGTCTTAAACATCATAAGTATTTAATAAATATGTATTGAATTGGATCTGATTTTTGGTATAAAATACAGCACTTCCTTGGTGTACCTTTCCAGCAAGGATTTTTATCCCTTGGTTTAAAAAAAAGGCTCCATATCTTTAGATAGATAAGAAAAAATCTTGATGAGAACAGTATCAAATCTAGTGGAAGGACACAGATCCAAAATCTTGGCCCAGCCACTTCCTCCTGAAGTAAATTGAACAGATCTTTGGGCCACCATTCACTGATCTGTAAAATGATGAGATTGGACAAAATAACCTAGAATGGAATGTCCATTCCACCTCTATGTCTTTGAATCTGGGAGTAGATATCCTCCAAGATTCCTTTCAGTTCTAAATCTATGATTATTCATAAACAAGACCCATGGGCCTGAAAAGGAAGTCAGAGGCCATGTAATCCCATTCATATATGGGAGGAATCTCCATGAAAAGAATTACAATGTGAATTGCACTGCAATGTCACTCAAAAATATATACTTTAAAAGTATATATTATTGTGTACTTAACTATTCAACACAGACATTTCAATATGCCAAAAAGAGCAAGGAAGAGGCTTGCAGAAGAAATTGTGAAGTGCAAGCAAAAAATCAGTCAGCCAAGAGAATCAGTGTTTGGGGATGAAAATAAAAAGTGTGAATTCATTCAAATGATCTCTCTTCAGTCAACTCTGCCCTCCAGTGATATACTCAAAAGTCCTAGAAGCAGAATAAATGGGAGATGTGCTGTTAATCATGGTCAATAAGATGGCTTTGACATTTGGATAAATGTTTCCATGACATTCTCCATCCCCACTCAAACACACACACGCGCGCGCGCACACACACACGCACGTGTGCGCGCACACACACACACACACACACAGATAATGCCACTCAGTGTGGCATAGTATTTGATGACTCTTTCATTGAATAATATTGTTATTGTTGTGAGAAACACAAAGAAAGATGAAACAAGTTGGATAGTTGAAATGAGTCACTGAAATAATCATTCTTGGGGATGTCTCAAGCTATAAAGATCAGAATTCCACACGAACATGCTCAACCCCGGCAGTCCTTCACTGGAGTTAGTGGTTTCTCCCAGTAGAACAGGTAACAATCTATTTTTTTTCCCTTCAGTAATCAAGTGATGTCTTAAACATAGGCTAGCACCATATTATTCTATCATGGAACCACATCAGGAAATTCTGTTGAATCAGAAGACAATAATTGGAAGAGGATGAAGAGAGACCTCCCTATAGGTGGATTTTTTCAAGTAAAGGGGCACAAAGCAATAATTTTCACTAGTGTAGAGTAACATTTCAAATATAAACTCCCCACATCCATGTAAATCAGAAAGTCATTTGTATGTAATTTACGGTCTTTAAGAGTTGCCTAAGAAAAATTGGAAAACGAGGGGATGCCCTTTGATTGGGGAATAGCTAAACAAATTGTGGTATCTGCTGGTGATGATATACTATTGTGCTAAAAGAAATGATGAACTGAAGGAATTCCATGTGAACTGGAATGATCTCCAGGAGTTGATGCAGAGTGAAAGGAGCAGAACCAGGAGAACATTGTACACAGAGACTGATACATTGTAGCACAATCAAATGTAACTGACTTTGCTACTAGTAACAATGTAATGACCCTGGACAATTGTGAGGGACTTATGAGAAAGAATGTATCCACATCAAGAGAAAGAACTGTGGGAGCAGAAACGCAGAAGTAAAACAATTGCTTGATCACATGGTTCAATGGGGATATGGTTGGGGATGTAGACTCTAACCGATTACCCTAGTGCAAATATTAATAATATAGAAATAGGTCTTGATCAATGAAACATGTAAAACCCAGCAGAATTGCACATGGTTTATGGGAGGGGGTGGAAGGAGGGGAAGGAAAGAACATGAATCATGTAACCATGGAAAAATTTTCTTAATCAATAAAAATAAATAAAATTTAAAAAATTAAAACAGAGTTGACTAAGAATACTGAAAGATTAAGTGACTTGTCTTGGGCACAGAATCAAATGTCAGAGGCAGGACTTGAACCCACATCTTCTTGACTCTATGCTGGCACTCAATCTACTATACAGCATGGGATTATTGAGAGGAAATTAACTAGTTTCACCCTCTAATACAGTCATATCCAGTGATGTCTATAGAAATCATTCATTCCATTGATTCATGCTTCGTATTTGTATATAGAATGGGGCCATATGATTTAGAGCAGACCACAGAAGCATTACGGTACAATGAGAATTTGTTTTAGTCAATGGACCTCAATTAAAATCTTGAATCAACTAATTACTACCTGTGGGGAAATCATGTAATCTAAGTCTCTTTATCTCTGAAGAGAAAGAATTGGACTACCTGAAGTTTAAGATTCCTTCCAGATCTAAACCTGAAATCCTATAATCATCTATTCCACATTCTTCATTTTAAAACTGAGGGAACTGAGGCACAGAGCAATAACATGATCTACTCAAGGACACACAGACAGTAAGGGACAGAATCATCATCTGAACCCACTTCTTTTCCTTTATATACAAGGAAGTTTTTTCTTCTTCTTACTCCCTATTACCTCCCCAATGAATGAATTAATGTATTTAAATCTTTTGTTCCTAGAATCAGTGTTGATTGTTAAAGTACCCTTTCCAACATATAATTAGATCACCCACCTTTTTTAAAGCTAGGAAACATTTTTATATCCATTGGTTAAATTGGTTAAAAATAAACTAGGTTTAGTTGTCTTCTAGCCTCTCTTAGCTATTAACAAAGAATTTAAATATTTTCAGAGGAATAAACCCTCAACCCAAATAAATTCTGTTGTTTATAGATCATTAATACTTTTGGACTTTTAAGTGAACAAATGATTTATTTTATGGGGGAGGTTACAAGTTGAAAGAACTTGAAAAAATCTCTATTTCTCATCAAGTTCATACTGTTGGGGATTTATGGAATCTTTTGAAAAAGAATCCAAGCTGGGGGTGGGGTGCCAGGGTTAGGCCAGGTTTTGAAAGAAGGGAGCAGTGGAAAGAACAGAGACTTCAGAGACAAAGGAGCAAGGTTCAAATCTCACCTCTGACATTCACTGCTTTTGTGATGCTTGGGCAAATTATGTAAATCTTGGATCTTGATGTCCTCATTAAAAACAAACAATAACAAGTATTGGTTCAAAGACAGAAAAGCATTAAGAACTAGGCAAAGGGACTTAAGTGACTTGCCCAGAGTCATACAGCTAGGAAGTGTCTAAAGCCAACTTATCCATTTTTAAAATGAAGGAATTGGACTAGATAATAATTATCACTTATACAGCACTTTAAGGTTTGTAAAGTGCTTCGTATACATTGTCTCATTTGAGCCTCAAAATGACTCTTGGAAGTAAGTTCAATTATTATATCTATTTTACAGCTAAGGAAATGGCATGAGAAGTTAAGTGACATTCGGGTCTTCCTGAGCCCAAGTCTGGCACTCTATCCATTATGCAGCCTAGCTCCCTGGGTGATTTCTCTTTTCCTTCCAAATCTAGATTTATGATCCTGGAAAGTTCCATTTTTTATATAGGACAACTTCTGACCACCCAGAGATTTTTTGAACGTTGTTAAAATCTGCTCTTCTTTAGTGTTTACCCAAGAAGCAATCTGGTGCAGATAAAGGAATATAAAGTGGGAAATCTTCACTTGGCCCTTCTTTCAATCATATGGAGCCTCCCCTTTATTCCTCAATTACAATTCAGTCTAAATTGAAAAGCAATTCATGTCTGCTTGAGGCAGGTGGGAAGAAAGCAGATTATCCACCTACTGTTATATTCCTTTAACCTGAAGGATTCCTTCATTACCACATCTTACTTTCTGTCTCTCAGAGTCTCTAATCAAGAATTAAATACTCGCAAAGTCTTTATGAGTTACAACTTGGTAGTGGGATTGTATTGGGACTACTTAAGATCAAGGACTCCCCCAGCTAGAGATGAGCAACAGGGCTACAGCAGGGAAGCTTGTCCCCAGAAGCAAGGAGAGATCAGGGCTTAAAATGACTGCCTGGGGCCACAATGAGGGGCAGAAGCTAACAGAATAAAATTGAAGAAGGGAAAAAATCCAAAATCCTATTCTTCAAGCATTAAGCACCTACTTCATTTCCAAAAGGCACTCCGTTCCGGGGTCACAAATAAAAATAAATAGAGCAACTAGTTACTCTCAAGTTGCTTACATTCTGAATTCTGTTTGGGTTCAAGAAATAAATTGAACAAGAAGAAGATACAGTGAAGAGGAAGTGGAACACAGACAGGATTTTGTCTGAAACATATATGTGAGAGACAGGTAGATAGTATGGTGCATAAAGAGCCAGATCTGGAGTCAGAAGGACCTGAATTCAAATTTGACCTCAGACCCCTCCTAGTTGTGTGACCCTGGGTAAGTCATTTAAACCTGATTGCCCCAACCTTGGCAATCTTCTGTGGCTTTAGAACTAATGCTAAAACAGAAAGTAAGAGTAAAGGAAGTAAAGGGGGGAAAAAGAAACACATACATGGATATGAATGGACTGCAAACTCATTTGAGTTAATGGTGTGATAAATCAATGAAGAAAGCTGCTGTGCTCTTAATCTGCTTCGAGAGCCAGATGATGCCCAGGAATAGGGAAATGATAGTCCAACTGCTTGTTACCCTGGTCAAAGAATACTGGGTCCCGTTTGGGGAGTCATGTTTTAGGAAAGACAAATGGGCTAAAGAGCCTCAGAGAAGGCTAACTGGGATGCCAAAGATGCTCCAGTTTATGTCACCTGAGTTAGGCAATAAGCATTTTTAATGTACCTACTATGAGCCAGGAACCCTACTAAGTCCTGGGTATATAAAGAAAGGAAACAAACGCAGTGTCTTCCCTTGGGAAGTTGATAGTAAAATAAACAATGTACAAACAAGACACATAGAGTATGGGCTGGGGAAAATCTGAGAGGGGAAGTATTCAAACTAACCACACTGGAGTAGGGCTTCTTGTGGAAGGTGGAACTTAAGGTGAGAATGGAAGGGAGCCAGGGAAGTCAGAGGCAGAGAGGAGAAGGGAGAGAATTCCCAGCATGGTGGGGCAGCTAGTAAAACTTTGGGGAGACAGGAATATTGTGGCGCAAGTGGCAATAAGGAGCTCAGTGTCAGCAGAACAAAGAGTATGAAGGGGGCAGCTGGGTAGAAGAAGTGCTGGAGGGAACTGAGAATGGTCAGCTCGGAGGAAAGAAGGCTTATGGAGGCCATGATAACTGCCTTTTTAACTTCTGAAGACAGCTGTGTGCTGGAAGGATTAAATGTACTGCAGAACTAAGAGCACTGATTGAAAGTTGAAGACAGGCTGACTGCAGCACAGAAAAGCTCTACTCTCATCAGGCCCAGGCTGGGGAGTTGTTCCTGGCTCTGGGAGCCACAGTTTCTGAAGGATGTTGCTAAGTTGGACAGCATCCAGAGGAAAGGAACCACGATGGTAAAGGGCCGTGAGTTCATGTTAGATGAGGATCATTTGAAGAAAATGGGCATACTTAGCGAGGAGAAGAGACTTGGTTTGGATAGGGGAGGAGTAAGAACAGAAAAGCTCTGTTCAAATATTTAAAGGCTTTTCAAGTGAAAGAGGAAGCTGACTTGTTTTGTTTGGCCCCTGGGTATGGAGCCTGAAGCAATGAGTGAGTACAAGTTACAAAGAGAGAAATTCAAGTGGGATGTCCCAATAGCTTCCTGGCAATCAAAGTTGTCCAAAAATGGAATGGATTGCTTACAGACCTGAGGGGTGAGGGCCCCCCTCCTTGGAGGTCTTACAGTAGAGGCTGGCCTGCCACTTATTGGATATATTAAAGATCCTTTGGGATATGTTAAGATGAAGTGAATTGCCCAGAGTCAGAGGAAATGCAGGGAAAGAACTCCAAGCTAAGTTATTGGGGTTCCAAGCCCAACCCTGTCCCCAGCATCCCAGTGCCATTTCTACCTGTAACTCTCATATGTGATATAACTGAACAAGAAAACGAAGGGAAAGGATTTGACTCAACAAAACATCCAAGTCCAAGGCACTAAACAGGTTATTAATAATGACTCAAATCCTGTTTTTTCATAAATATGGAAGCATGTTTGAGAGAAAACTTAGCTCTCAAAGACAAATTCCAGGAAATTAAAAAAAGAATTATGCCGTTATTAATTCTATCATTTCTTGGTATAACACAAGAGTATGGCTGTAAACATCAAAGTTTTTGTTTTGTTTTGTTTGGGGTGGGGTAATTGTGAGAGATGAAGGAGGGAAGAAAGAAGGGAGGGAGGAAGGGAGAGAGGGAGGGAGGAAGGAAGGGAGAGGGGAGAGGAGGAAGAAAGGAAGGAAGGGAGGGAGAGAGGGAGGGAGGAAGGAAATGAGAAAGAATAAAAGAGTGAAAGAAAGGGAGAACATGAAGGAGTAAGAAAGAAAAAGAAAAAAGGAGGAATACAAGGAGAAAGGAATGGAGGAAAGAAAACAGAAAAAAATTAATGCATTTGGTTTTTTTCAAACAACTCATTAGAAATCAGAAAATACAATTCATAATTTAATTTAACTCATTAAAATATTTTATTCAGTGTTTCAAATTGCTTCCGAACCTTTTCTTTTGAGAGTGCATAAACATAACCTCCAATAAGCATAGCTTAATCATAAGGTTCATTTTTGAGGTTCATTCCATTTGTTTTTCCTAAAGACATGGAAAAACTTTTATCAAAATTATAGAAGAGTAAAAAGTTCTGGAAATATAGATGTGAAAAAGCTGTTTGTTTTTCCCCTAAAACTACATGTAAGAAGATTGCTAGTTGAAGGAGTAGTGATAATTAGCCCCTCCATCCATCCTCTCTTCTCTCCTTTTCCCTTTCCCTCCTCTTCCCTCACCCTCCTCCCCTCCCTTCTCTTTCCTCCTCTTCCCTCTCATCCCTTTCCCTTCCCTCTCCTTTTTTCACCTCCCTAACCCTTTCCTCTCTTCTTCCTTTTTCTTTTCCTCTTCTTCTTCTCCCTTCTCCTCTCCCTCCCTTGTCTTTTCCTCTTCCTTCCACCTCCATTCTCTCTTCTCCCCCCTTTTCTCTTCTCCTCTCCTCATTTCTTCATTTCTCAGTCTTCTCTTCTCCTTCCTCTCCATGCCCCCCCCCTTTTTTTGTAACCGGCATTGTGATTCAGGACAGTCACATGTTCTGGATTCCCTATAAGACACACACACACACACACACACACACACACACACACACACACACACACACANTAAGACACACACACACACACACACACACACACACACACACACACACACACACACACATGCTGCATCACAAACTGTCACAAGACAAAGGTGTAAGCAACTGGGCAATCTAATTAGTTGAATATAAGTCAGGATTTAGACAAATGAATCAACCAACTCAGCCCAGAAACTGCCGGATCAGTATCCCAAAGAAAAGGATGTCTTTCACACCATTTTTGCCTAGGAACACTTGAGATTGTGGGGAAGCAAGGGGCCCCACCTCCTTCCTTTCCAGGAAGATCAGACAGGGTGACCCCGAGGGAAATTTAAATATTAGCAGGTAGGCAGAACATTGACCCACGCTCTACCATGGACAAACTCAGAGACCTCTAGATAATAGAATAACTAATAGTCAAGTCTCACTGGATATGGGCTTAGGCAGAGGTAGAGGGAAAAGTTCAGAGCTGGGGATAACTGTCTAAGTACAGTGGAACCCCTGGCCAGCCAGGGAGAAGCACGAGGCCATAGGTTGAGGGCACACGTGTGTCTGTATCGCAAGGTCACCATAACGTGGGCCAATTGGCTGCAAGATCAAAGTACAGAATCATAGAATAGGCCACGCCATTGCAACCCTTTAAGTCTGAATGTCTCGCCCCTAAGGGATAAGTAATCCGACCACACCATGTCAGCATTCCCAGAAGCCCTTTCTCTGTCCCTCTCAGCTCTAAAGGGAAATAGCCACATCTGCCAACTTGCCCATCAGCACCATCTGTACCATCTGTACTTGTCCTTGTCCCCATTACCGTGGCTGGTTCCCAGCCCATCTCCCCATTATAATATCAAAACTCTTCTCCCCTCAGGCATGTTGTGATGCAGACCAACATGGGCACCAATGGATCCATTGAGGAGGAACTTCAAAACATACAATGGCAAGCTGTAAAGAAGGCACTGGATGTTAGAGTGGGCAGGCACTCTTAACACTTAGAATGGTGGAACAGAATGCATTCGAATTCTAAGGGATATTAGCGCTTAAGATATTAGAACATAGAATAGCACATTAGAACTGAAGGGGACCAGAGTGGTCATCTAGTCTAATCTCTTTACTTTACAAATGGGGCAATTGAGGCCAGCAGAAGCTAAGTGATTTGTCCAAGGTCACCAAGATTAAGGAAGTGTTCTGTGTGTGTACGTATATTTGAGTTACCATTTATTCTTATTTTTTAAAATATAACAATATAATGTGAAACATAATATAATTTATAGGATTGGTTACAAATATGTAATAAATTTATATTTAAATTTATTGTATTTTATAATTATTCTTTAATATATTTATGTTATATATAATTAAATG
>NC_058131.1:725187362-725203407 GCF_016433145.1 Gracilinanus agilis
ATATATATGTATATATATATATGTATCTATATATATACATATATGTGTGTGTGTGTGTGGTGTGTAATCGTGCACATATACATGGATAGATAGGTATGTTGGTGATAGATAAGCATTAGCTGATTTTAGTGATGATGAGTTATCCATTGTTTAGAAATAATAAAGTACAAAATTCCTTCTTGGAGTTAAAGAATCCACCAGAAACACATCAAATCCTCAACTATAGCCACATTGGAAGGCTGCCTTTATCTCAGAATGCCTTTATTAGATTCAATTCCTCTCTCTCATCTTTACTGGCCATGCTACCCAGGGTACATCACTTGACTTTCCAGTTCTACACACAACACTTTGAAATCAGACTATTAAGCAGAAATGACCAATCTTTTCAGTAGTGATAACAGAGAGGGGAACATATATTTAAGACTGATTATGTACCAAGAACATTGCTGTACTTGAAAAAAAAACTGGAAATACAAAAGACAATCCCCAATCTCAGAAGATAGGGGAAGTCAGCACATTTAGGAAAAGGGTGGCTAGAAAGTTTTTGCATAGGAGTTCATCAGGATAGAGTGAAGTCATTCCATGGTTTATCTGAAGAAAAAAACATACAAAACATTGTGCTTTGAAACTTTAGGAGATTAAAAAAAACAACAATGACAAGAACAATCTAAAATGGTAGACCGACATCTGCCCTCCATAGTTTGTGCTTTAGGTAAGAGAGAAAAAACACATACACTGAGAAATAGAATATGAAATGGTATATAAAGACTAAGAAAAGGGACTAAGTGTGTTCTATTTTGGAGTCAGAAGAAATTCAAATGTAGATATTGAGATTTAGTGGTCTTGGTATATTGGGATCAGAGGGAATGACATGAACTATGGCACAGATGGGAAGCAAAGTGAATATTAGTAAGGAGTGAGCCACCCTTTTTGATGGGAACATAGGCCAAATGAAAGCAGAGAATAATGCTCGTGGAGATGATGGCTGGAATTAAGGAAAAATATAAGATCACCAGAGAAAGTAGCAGAGGGGACTAAGGGAGGAATGAAGTTAGAAGTACCAAAAAAAAAAATGGCAGGCTAGAGAACAAGCAATGTATTTAATTCATAAAAAGGCCAGAAGGAGGAAGGGAAAAAGAAAAGTGTCAAGAATTATCAAAAAATTTAGTATGATTTACAATGGAATTTGTATGCATTTCTGGGTTTTCCAATCAGTTCAAGATGCTGCCTAAAGTAGGGATGGACTAAAATATATTTTGGAAATTGATTTTATGGGAAGCAGACATTTGAGAGAGATGACTAGTTTCAAATAAAAATGCTTCTGGATATAATTTGAATAGAACTTTTTCACATTAATAAATGTACAGTTAAATATGAAAATCTTAATTAATAAAAAGATAGACTTCAGTTACCTGGTACTAAGTGAGAGGCACCTTAATCCTAAATGATGAGCTATCATTTTATAGAAAGTAGGTAGAATTGGAGTTTAAACACATTAAATATACGAAAGTATCTCTAATTGAAGTCCTTGGCTATAAGCTAAAAACATAAGATTTAAATAAGAATTTAAATAAGAAGGTATGAGATCAGCAAGCCAAGAAACATGAAACACTATCTTCTTGGTGTTATACTTAAGCACTGGATATGCAAAGAAAGATAAATAATAAAATGAATAGATTATACTATTTTCTCTAGTTCTAGAATATTGAACATGGATCTCTCCCATAAGGCAATGGAGAAGCTCAAAGGGGATGTAAATAGAGTACAACTCATTATAAACTATGAATTACAAAAGAAGATGCTGCATAAAAACTATTTTTTTATAAAACAAAAATATAATGGATTTGTCATAGTTTATGAGTTTCTTTGGAAACCATAGAATGTCAAAAGAAAATAGAGGCCACTGGTTGGACCTCCAACCAAGTGTCAATTTCATGCTATGATAGGGAAAAAAGTTTCACAGGTTGAACAAGAATGGGTACACTTCATTCTGCATTACTGAAGGAGTGCCAGTATTAAAGATAATCACAGATCCATTATATCTCTAAGGGACGTAGCTGATAGATTACTGGATTCTGAGTCAGGTAGATGTAAGTTCAAATTCAGTTTCAGATAAAATTAGTTGTATGAACTTGAGTAAGTCATTTGACCTCCATTTGCCTGAGTTTCCTCATCTGCAAAACTAAGTATAATAATATGACTACCATCCTATAGTTATTGTGAGAATTAAATGAAATATTTGTAAAAATGCTTTATAAATAATATGATATTTATATTATAAAATATTTGTATTGTTAATGAATATGAATAAATATATAAATGATATATTATTCATAAAGGACTTATCAAACTTAAGTTATTAGACATATTCTAGCTATTGCTGCTGCTGCTGCTATTGGGGCTACTGCAGCTGTTGCTGCTGTTTTGCCACAGAATAAAGTTTTCTTACTGGCTACTCCTTTTATTCAGGGAATATTCATTTGTAGTGTCTTCTCTGTGACCATCCTTGATGTATTTTTTTCAAGGATGACTCCTGACTAAAAGAAAGTTAAGGTATGAAAAAATGACTGTCAGATGACGAACTCCCAAGAAGCAAAATAATAGCCAACATTCAAAAGGCATTTGAAATTTTGTGACATGCTTTATATATATGATTTCATTCACAACATTTCATAATTTGCCAACATCATTCTCACTTCTTTTTTTTTTTTTAACCCTTGTACTTTGGTGTATTGTCTCATAGGTGGAAGATTGGTAAGGGTGGGCAATGGGGGTCAAGTGACTTGCCCAGGGTCACACAGCTGGGAAGTGGCTGAGGCCAGGTTTGAACCTAGGACCTCCTGTCTCTAGGCCTGACTCTCACTCCACTGAGCTACCCAGCTGCCCCTATCATTCTCACTTCTACTAGGAAAAATAAATTTTAAACTTATTGAGGAAATTATTAAGCCTCGATGATGGAGATATAAAGGTTTTAAAAGTTTTTAAAAGTGGTACTGCAACCTCAATCGGTAGTGGAGGAAAATATAGAGAAGTTAGAGTCAAAAAGTCTTGGTTCAGAACCATTCTGTCTCTATTTGGCATATTGCTTAATTCTTTGGGATTTTACTTCCATCATCAGTAAAATATAAGGATTGTATTACATTATCTATAATGACTCTTCAACCTCTTCAATATTTGAGCTTCAAATATGTGAGATTCATATTCCAGGGAGGGGTTCAAGCTGCAGAGAGGGGTTCTGGCTACAGCACAGAATTCCATAGTGCCCCAAGAATTCTAAGAGAGGGGGCAGTTAAAGGCAGTTGGGGCCCTGGTATAAGAAGGCAAGGGACCAGGCTTGCTGGTCTTTAGTTGGTCTTGGGGCTTGGGGCTTGAATCTAAGTAGAGCCATTCAGTTCCTGACTGCCAGGCTGCTTACTTTGGTTAGACATTCAACAAAGTCACAATCTACCTTAGTTTAGTTATCTTGATATGGAAGAAGAATATTTATAGGGTTAGAGAGTGGATCAGCCATTCAAAATACCTTATACCCTTCCTGGGAGGGGCTGCTTTGACATAACTGTTTGAGGGTTTCCCTGACCTTATCAATCCTTATCCATCTCCCATCCTTCCCATTCCCACCTATCATTAAACCTTTTATCACCTGGTAGCAGTGCCTAGATATATATTTTGGGGATATACTCAAAACCACTTCAAGCCAAGTTCTTCCTATTTGTAGCCTAGAAGTTAATCATAACTTCTCTGCCTGTAAGCTTCAAAGAATCAAGCTTCTCCTATTCTATCCTGTGGAATAAAACAGGGAAAGATATAATCATAAGGAGTTTGCCTTTCTCCACTTATCATCTTGGCCCAGAAGATATCAAATCAACCACCATACAGTAACTGAATTTCCAACTGCCTAGGGGGAGGGGGGAAGTGAAGGAGCACTTTGACAAGATCCTGCCCCTCCCTTCCAGTCAAGCCAGCTTGTGGGAGTGTCCCTCCATTGACCAAAGGATTAAGGAGATTTGATTGCTTCAGACCCCTTTCATTTTACAATGCTTCCCAAATACAACAAATACCCACCTGTAAGAGGCTTAAATTCTATGGGGAGGGGTGGAGAATGTGGATTTTTATAGATAAATATAATGCAATGGAAGGAGTGATGGTGGAAATAAAGGTTTTCTATGAAATACTGAATTGAAAAAAAAATAATTTCAGCTAAGGAGATTATAACTGAGATTAACTAGAACCTACTATGTGCCAGGTACCCTGCTAAGTGCCACACAATTACTCTCTAATTTGATCCACCTGGCAATTGTGGGAAATAGCTGCTTTTATCATCCCCATTTTGCATATGAAAAAACTGAGGCAAAGAGAGGGTGAATGACTTGTCCAGGGTTACATAGCTAATAAATATCAAGGCTGAATTTGAACTTGAATCTTTCTGAACCATGACCAGAGTTCTATCCACAGAAGCCTCTAGCTATGTCATAAGAGAAAACAGCAGTAAATTGGAGACATAGCAAGAAATGGAATAAAGAATAATAATGAAAATAATGCATATATTACTGACATGAGGCACAAATTGTGCAAATGTTTGGAGTCTAGAAGTGACAGGTTGTGTTCAATGGCCAACTTGAAGTACAGATTGCTTAAATTTGGAGATTCACTGATTTCTACTCCAAAATAATTATAACTTCACAAGAACCAAATGTTTGGAATGCTTTTTCTAACATCTTGCTCATTCATAGTTTGCATCTAAGGTAAATGACAAAGAATGCCACTCCTTTGTCCGAGACAATCATCCCAAGTGTATTCCTTGGCATAGCCATAGCCATGATGCTTTTCCAACCTTGTATTACCTAATCTGTGAACCTTCCTGTCTTCCTGGCGTATTTATTTGGCCCTAGTGGCTCTGCCTAAATGCAAGGAGATGGTAGAACAGGGTATTGAAGTGACTTTATTATCATCATTTCAACATTTTTATATTTATTGTTATTGTTATTATTCATATCATTATTCCCGACACCACTGATTAGACATTTATGTTCAAGGTCTTATGAGATTTCCTGGTACCTATCATTGCAGAGGCCCTGAGGCATAATAAATTATGTGCTGGAGAAGGTCAGGGCAATCTGCCAATATATATTGACATAATATGGGAAAATGAACAAAGAAGCATATATGAAGCCATTCCTACATGACAAACAGTGTGTATAGAGCTGGGGATGGAATCATAAAAGCAAGATGCTCTCTGTAGTTACATTAATATCGGGAAAACAGTACATCTAGAGGGGGGAAAAAGACAAAGGAAAGATATTTTGGCTTGAGAAATTAAGTGAAAATATGACATTGAATGCTACCACTGGTCCTAGGATCATTGGCAAGTTCCTGAGTACCATAATATCTTCTGTAAATGGGAATGATAATTATCTGGCCTTTCCATTTCAGAGTTGTTTGTGAGTCTCAAGTGAAAATATGTAAATTACTTGTCAAGTTTTTGTTATATCTTTAGCTTTCTCTCCCAGTCAAAGTGGTTTATAAGACCATCTCATAAAATTTGGAAGTACCTTTTTGGGGCAGCTAGGTAGTTCATTGGATAGAGTGCCAACCCTACAGAAGGGAGGTTGTGGGTTCAAATCTGACCTCAGATACTTTCTAGCTGTGTGATCCTAGGCACATCACTTAACTGTGATTGCCTTGTCCCTACTGCTTTTCTGCCTTGAAACCAGTAGTTAGTATTGATTCTAATAGATCAAGCAATTATTTTTTAAAAAAATAAAAGAAAAATAAAGGGCCTCTGTGTGTAGAGTTGTGGGAAAACTATTTTAAAGCAACCTTTCCATTCAGTTTCCTAGTTTAATGGAATTTTACTTGTAACTCAACACATCCAGGGAATCAGGACTGTTCAAATAAAATGTTGTTTTTCTTCACACACCCTTTCATTTATTTTTCAGCTGTGTCCAACTCTTCAAGATCCCATTGGGGATTTTTCTTTTTTTTTTTTTTTTTTTTTTTTTTTTTTGTAAGAATATTGGAATGGTTTACCATTTCCTTCTCTGGCTCTTTTAGCAATTGAGGAAACTGAGGCAAATGGTATAAAGTGACTTGCCTAGGGTCACAAAACTAGTAAGTGTTTGGGGTCAGATTCACACTGAGGAAAATGAGACTGGCTGACTCCAAGTCCACACTCTATTCACTGTGACATCTAGCTGCCCTATTGCCAATTAGTAATTTCTTAGTTATATCACATGCTCCACATTCCAGATAAATCAGCCTATTTGCTATTCCATATGCAAGATATTTCATCATCCATCCTTCTTCCTTTATAAAGTGTACTTTACATCTGGAAAGTATTCCCTCTACTTGTTATTACTAATTGATACTCCAATTCTAACTCCCCGTAACAAACTTCCTAATCTGTCTTCCATTCAAGGTTCAACTCAAGTTTGATTTCCAAAAAAAAAAAAAATTCTTGTCCACTCAATTTATAGTACCTCCTTTCCTAATCACTGTGCATTCCTTTTGTATAGGCTTCATTTACTTATCAATGGGAATGTTCTTTCCTCATGGTAAAATATGATTCCTCCAATGCCTGGCATCATCTCTGTTTGGAATTCTATATCCAGACTATTCCAGAGCTGAAATGCTTTAAAAAAAATTCAATGTCTTCTAGTGTTTTTAATAGGAATTGGTATTGCATTATGTCAAAAGCTTTTTCTACTGAAATAATCATGGTTTCTATTAGTTTTGTTATAGATACGATCAAGTATGTTGATATTTTCCTAATACTGAACCAACCCTGAATTTCTGGTATAAAACCTACCTGGACATAGCATATGATCCACATCATATGTGTGTTTCCAGTATAATCTTCTTGCTAGTAAGTCCATCTGGCCCTGGGGCTTTTTTCTCCAGAAATTCATCAATTTCTTTTTCTGAGATGGGATTGTTTAAGTATTCTATTTCTTCTTCTATTAATCTGGGCAATTTTAGAGTTCTTTAAATATTCATCTATTTCATTTAGATTATCTGATTTATTGGCATGTAATTGGGCAAAATAATTCCTAACAATTGCTTCAATTTCTGAATTGCTTCTTGAATGATGGATGATAAATATCTATTTATGGTTTTGTCTCTTAATGAGGTATGATCTTACCTCAAACTAAACTCTGGCTGCATTCTTCCCCATTGTGCATTTTTATGTTTGCTATAATTGTGATTCCTTAAAAGAAGCTCAAAGCTTTCATCTCTATCATTTATACTGTAAAGAGTGATTTGTGTCCTTCTTAGAGGTACCTCCAACTTCTAAAGTTCTATGCCTACTCCAACTTGGGTTTTACTTTCTAGGTAGAGGTCTGGGAGGATCCCATACATACAGACATTTTAAAAATTCAAAGAAAGGAAAATAAATCTCTGAAATAAATATGTATAATAAAGTGGTGAAATCAAAAAATCCTCCAGGAGATAGGTAGCATTATATTTCAATAAAAATTGTCCTTTTTCTAAAATGAATATTGCTCTGTCAGTTTTAAATATATCATTGGTACCTAAAATATTTAAATAAGTAACATGAAGGATATCTTTTAAAAATGATTTTAAGTGATGTAATAAAGACTTATTAAGGCTATGTTTAGGTCTCTTTAAAGATCAGTCAGTTATCATTACTCAGAAAAATTGAAGAGTTTATGAGAAAACACTAAAGGTATAGTTAGAAAATGTTCAGCTACATAATTTCTGTACTGTCAGTTTTAGCCCCCGGGCAAGTCATCTAAGCTTTCAATGCCCCAAGCAACTTCATTGGAGAATAAATAATTGAGCAGTGATTGACCACTAGAAGTAGATGGTGTTTCCCCTACAAGGTTTTCTAATTATAATGAAACTCTAGGACTGTATTGGAATATAAGCATACATATATCAGTGGGAAGTTGTTTTTTTTTTTTTTTCTAATCATTCCCAATTGGCATAATTTTTAAAAATCCCCGTTTCCTCTTAGATGAGTCCTCTTGGGATGAATTGAATAATTCTAAGTTATCTTGTATATGATGGTCCTAGAATTGCTTATATTCACAAACTCATTGGCACTCCACCACATGGTCTTTTCTGAAGGCAAAATATCTGTAGGGTCTTCACTGTATTTTTTAATAATATTTAATTTTTTTTCTTAGATTACATATCAGTACAATTTCTCAATGTCAATATTCTGATATTTTAAAGTCAATATTTTCTCTCTCCCACCTCTAGCCTTTACACAATTTTAATAAGTTGTATATGAATGATCATAATTTAGATATTTCCACGTTGTTCATATTGTGAAAGAAGACCCATATTGCCTTAATTAGAGAAAAATGTGGAAAAAAATTCCTTTTATGGTGGTAGATAGCCTTTTTCTTTTGTTGTGTGTCTCTTGGAGTTGTCCTGGATCTTTATCTTATTAATAATAAAGACATTCAGAATTGATCATCATACATATTGCTACTGTGTGCAGTGTTGTTCTCCTGGTTCTGCTCCCTTCCCTTTTCATTACTTCATATAAGTCTCTCCAATTGTTTGTTTGTTTTGTGTGTGTGTGTGTGTGTGTGAGTGTGTGTGTAGTCTTCTTGTTTGTCCTTTTCTATGGCAAAGCAGCATTCCATTATAGTTATTTGCCCCAACTTGTTCAGCTGTTTATTAATTAATGGATCTTCCTTCAGTTTCCAGTTCTCTGCCAGCACAAAAAGACCTAATATAAATATTTTTGTTCTGGTAAGTTTTATTCCTCTATCTTTCATCTCTTTGGAACACTGACCTAGTAGTGAAATTGCTGGGTCAAAGGGTATGCATAGTTTTATGGCTCTTTGGGTAAAGTTCCAGATTACTTTCCAGAATGGTTGCATCATTTCACAGCTCCACCAACAGCATATCATTGTCCCAATTTTTCCACATCCTTTCCACCCTCTTCACTTTATATTCCATGCAAAGTCGTTACCATCTTATCTATAACCTGTGCTATTATTCACATGGAAGGTGATATGAGAACATGTTAAAAGATAGTTATAATTCATACCCACCCATATGTAGCTATTAAGATCCTATATTTGTATCTAGGAGACACTTTAAAGGTCACTAAGTCAAATCCCCTATTTTTTAACAATAAGGAAACTGAGGCTGAAAAAAGTTAAATGATTTGCTCAGTCACAGTTAATAAGGGATTTGAATATTTAAAAAGTATCATGTCAATACATCCCTCTGCGTCTCTGTTTCTGTATCTCCCTCCCACTTTTTCTCCCCCACTCCTTCTTCCTGTCCCTCATGATCTCCTCTTCCTTTCTCCCTTCCTTTCACTCTCCCTTTCTTCTTTATATTTTTTTCTCCTCACACCCCTCCCCATCTTTCTCTCTTCTCTTTGAATTATTGCTATCTTTTAAAATACTCTTCCTGTGTGTCCAATGGTCCAATTGGCCTTAAGGATGGTAAAAGACCTTTAACACTGTGCTTCATGAGAATTAAGTTGAATTAGTTGAAAGTGCGAATGATATTTAGTTTAGAGCAGAAATGACTAAGGGAAAGTATTCATAACAAGTGTGTTCAAGTATTTCAAGGACCACCACATGTACAAGGGATAAGCTCCAGAAGATAGAACAGGGGAAAATGAGAAGAAACTGAAGAGCTTTATAAATCTGGTCCATTTGGTAAGAAAAAAAAATAATAGAAGTGAATTCCAAAGTGGAATAGATCACCTCAAGAAATGGTAACTTCCAAAGCAGAAACTAAAGTCCTACTTGTCAGATAGGTTGCCAGGTGGTGCTCTTACATGGAGATGCTTCTTAACAGCTACTAAATTCCATTCAGAGTCTAAAATTCGGTTATTCTGTATGTGTGCATTACCTTCCTTGGATAGGATGGATGGGATCATAGGAAATAAAAATTTAAAAAAGGATCAATCTATGTCATTGACTTCTATGTGAAAACTATCAACTTAGCATTTTATCATTTTAAAATTACAGTTTATGCAGAAATTTAGCAGCCATATGACCCAGTAGGATAAAATGTAGAACTGCTATTTGAGCATGTTTTCATGTCTCAGATCTTTATGTATGAACTGTATGACTTTGGACTTTTAACCTCCTTAAGACTCAATGCCTTAATCTGTAAAATAAGGAATGAGGCCTGAAAAAATGTCTTCTCCAAATATAAGGGCTCTTTTCTTTTCCCTCATACTCAAACTAGAAGTAATATCCTTCTGATCAATTTTCTAATAAGCATAATTCGATTTTCTTTTTAATATTAATTAAATAATTTATTAAATTACCTGAGCAAATCAATTAATCTTGCCATACTCAATTCTCTAAACTGATAAATTGCAAAGATTGATAAAACATATTAGAAGTATGAAAAGTTTTCTATACCAAGGAAATCACATATCCCCTTCCTATCTATCTATCTATCTATCTATGTATCTATCTATCTATCTATCTGTCTGTCTGTCTGTCTGTTTATCTATCTATCTATCTATCTATCTATCTATCTATCTATCTATATCTCTCTCTATATATATATATATCTGTCTGTCTATTTGTCTGTCTGTCTGCCTGCCTATCTATCTGTCTATCTGTCCATCTGCCTAGCTACCTATATTGATAGAGATAGATAGATAAACATAGACAACAATGATAGTTAGGTAGAGAGATAGATTGGTAGATAAACAGAAAATGGCTATGTGGCTTAGAGTGAGTAATAGACGTGGAGGCTGGAGAAAACTAGGATCTATATCACCTGATATGTGTATTAGTTGTGTAACCATAATACAGAAACTTCACAAATCTAAGGCTTGGTTTTTTTCATCTAAGATTCTCACAAAAGCCATGTGACATATTCATTTTCATTTTCCCTTGTTGCTCTTATTAAACACTTTAAGAGGAAAAACATGAGGTATTCAAAGGATGAGATATAATTCGGACTTTTTAGCATTACTTAATGCTACAGCCTCCCAGGCACAAATTCTTGTTTATTCCTGCTATCTACTTTGAGAGATCAAATATCTGTTTCATTCCCTGAATTGTGTTGGAAATCCTTCCCTTCCTCTTTTCCCTCAGCTTAAGTTCTGGGAACCAGAGCGAAGAGAATCACATATGTGACTCCCCCCTCCTCTATCTGATTCTGAGACAATTCAGCTAATTTTAGTTCCACTTAATATGTTTCCATTTCTTTTGCTTCCTTCATCAGGGTGGATGGTGGGAAATGGGCAAGATGGGGGGAATAGAATGCAAAGGAAAGTATGTTGAAAATACTCAGCCATTTCTGAATCTATGGTCAGTCCCAGGAAGATTTATTTTCCTTATGTTAGAGAAGAATCTATTCTTGATCCTTTTCCATTTATATTAAAAATTCCAACATTCAAGTGTCTTTCTCAGTCCTTGGTTCAAATAATTATACCAACTTCAACTTACATTTAAACTAGCTTTGGATAAGTTATCCTAGCTATTTCTGACAACAACTCTGTGAGGTAGATGCTTTTGCTATGTGTATTTTAAAGATGGGGAAATTAAGAATAAAAAAGAGGAAACGACTTGTCCAAGGTGACTTAGTATGCAGTCCAGTCCTCCTGGAGAGACAGACTATGATGTATTAGAAAAATAAAGTACCAGTTCCAGAGCCTGAAGACCTGGATTTAAATAGTGTTTGCGGTATTTACTTACTTGTATTGATTTGAGCATGTCACAACCTTCATGGGCTTCAGTTTGCACATGTGTAAGTGGACTAAATGTTCTATAATGTCCTATATAACTCACAATTTAAAATCCAATGAAACTGTCTCATTCTTCTGATAATCTTCTGAACCTACCAACCCTTTTGACAAACTGCCTCACAAACGGGGCAGTGTAGTTTAATGAAAAGATGGCTTTGGAATGAGAAGATCTGGATTGGAATCTGGGTGCTGATATGAGTTAATCTCATCCTCTTCCATCCTCAATATTTTTTTCTTTTCATTCATTAAATGAAAAGGAGGTACTAAATGATCTCAAAGGTCTTTTCCTCATCTATGTATAAGATGCAAAGTTTTAGGAGATTGCTACTTTTACCACATGACAGAATATTGTTTGACAGAAAATCAGGTTGGTTATGTTATCAATATAATATAAATCCCAGTATTCTGAGTAGTCATAAATACCAGCTGCCCCATCTACACCCCAGAACATAAATTCTTTTTTAATTTATTTTTTAAATTTAATTAATTAATTTAGAATATTTTCCATGGTTACATGATTTATGTTTTTTTCCTTCCCCTCTTCCCTCTCCCCTCCTATAGTCAATGCACAATTCAACTGGGTGTTATAAGTATCATTGATCAAGACCTACTTCCATATTATTAATATTTGCACTAGAGTAATCATTTGGAGTCTACATCCCCAATCATATCCCCATAGAATGATGTGATCAAGGAATTGTCTTTCTTCTGTCTTTTTACTCCCACAGTTCTTTATCTGGACATGAATAGCTTCTTTCTCATAAGTCCCTCAGAACTGACTTGGATCATTGCATTGCTGCTAATAGAGAAGTCCATTACATTCGATTGTGCGACAGTGTATCCATCTCTGTGTACAATGTTCTCCTGGTTTTATTCCTTTCGCTCTGCATCACGACCTGGAGGTCTTTCCAGTTCACGTGGAATTCCTCTAGTTTATTGTTCCTTTTAGCACAATAGTATTCCATCACCAACAGATACCAGGAATTGTTCAGCCATTCCCCACATAAATTCTTTATCTTTTGTTAATGCCGACTATTGGATTAGAACTATTGATTTTTGGTATCTATTCTGCTGAAAATTTTCCTGTTTTTTGGCCAACATAGGACACTTTTTAAGTCATGTCTCTTAGTTAGGCTTTTGGGAATCTCATATGAACCATCAGACTTCAAATCAGAGTGTGGCAATCAACATTATACAGGTAGTGAATAATACCAGAGAGAAAACAACAATCCCAAGATGACTGGAAGCATTTATGGATAAAATTGTCCGCTATACAGTATTTTCAAAAAGGAAAATGATAATACTCACTGGCTCCAAAAAGAGGACCAGTCATGAGATTAAATTAAAATGTGTTTTCCATGTGGTTTATTAATGATCAAGACTTTATTTTTTCTCACCACATTTAATTAGTGGGCATTGTAAGTAATATTAATTGCATATTCATAATTACCATTAATATTCAGTCAAATTAACAATACAACAACTCTTTAGAACACCAAAAAAGAATAATGTAGTTCTTTGGTGCTTAAAGATAAAAGATTCCTGGTATTACCAGCTGTACATGTTTTCACATAGACTTTCTATAATTTTAAATATCTGTCTATATACTCATAACTTACCAGTTATTTCATACTTGCAAGAGAATCATTTTAATGCCAAGGCTATGGTGCAATGGGAAAAGTCAAGTGGAAATGGAAGACAAGGACCTATATTTGAATCCCAGTGCTACTGATTATAATATCTATGACTTCTACCAACTTATGTAACTATTCTGGTTGTTAGTTCCCTCATCTATAAAAATTGTCTACAGTATATGATGTCTGAAGAATGTTCTAACTCTATAATTATGACCTCAAAGACTACCCTACTACTATACTAATCGGTTTACCCAACAGAATGAAGTAAATAGGAATACGCATGATAAACTTTTTTTACATATTACATAAATAGCTCTTATTTTGAATAGTGTTTCTGGTTCAGAAAATATTTAGCCAGTTTCTCATGATTACATTATATTACATTACAAGTAAGACTGAGGGGCTCTTAGATGTATATTTCAAATGGAAGTTATAGCAAGAGGTGAAATCTAAAACTGCTTCCTTTTATTAACTGAAAGCTTCTAGCCTGCCCCTGTGCCTTCTGTCAAAATCAGGATGAACCAAGATTTTACTAGATTCAGAGAAGAAGTATAAAGAAATATGGAGTAGTAGATAAAATACTACCTTTAGAATGAGAATTTGGATGCAATCCACCTCCTGGTATTAGCTCTCTAAGTATCGTCCATTCCCTTGACCTTTCTCAACTTCTTTCCCTTTCTGTTACATGGTGAAATTATATGGAGAATACTTGTATGGAGGGTGTTGTCAGACTCAAATTGCATCTTGTGTATAAATCACTATGCCCCATGTATATAGCCCAGTTCTGAGACCTAATACCATTGTTATTAACTCAACCCTAGGGATGAAAGAATGACTATACATTTCAGGGACAAATATCTGCATCCCCCATGCTCCCTTTATGATTCTGAGTTCTTACTCTGATTTCAGCCATTGAGTTGAAATTGTTGTTGTTGTTGTTGTTTTAATTTATTTCAAATTGTCAGTTCCTTGTTCTTTCTTGCTCCTCAGAACTGTTTCTTTGGCTGACTATAGGGTAGAGGCATTCAGTGTTTTCAGATAGATACAGCTAGGTGGTGCAATGGATAGAGCTTTGGGCATGGAACTAGGAAGACCACAGTCAAATTCTGGTTCTCAAACACTCTCTAAATATAAGTCACTTAACCTTTGTCTGCCTCACTTTTCTCAACTGCAAAATGAGGATAATAAAAGCATCCACATCTCAGGGTTGGGGTAAACATCAGTTGTGTTAATAGTTGTAAAGTATTTAGCACAGTGAATGGTAGTAAGCATTATATAAATATAAGCTATTATTGCCATTACTATTATACTAAAGACTAATGAAGATACATAAATTAGAACAACCAAGACCAAAGCAGGATTTATAGTCACTTCTCTACCTCAGCTTCATTTTCTTCTCTCTGCTGACAAAGAATTGTCATAAAATGATTTGTTATTTATAATCCTTTCCTTCTCCCCCTTTCCTACCACTAGATGTACTTAGTGGTAGATCTACATAATTGCAGAAAGTTCTGGACTTGGAATCAGGGAGACCACAATCTAAATCCAGCCTCAGAAATTTACTAATTGTGTGAACTTGGGCAAGTTCCTTAGCCTCTGTCTGTCTCTTTGCCTTCAACTATAAAATGGCCTTAATAATAGCACCTTCCTCCCAGGACTGTTGGAAAGATCAAATGAGATAATATTTGTGAGGCATGTAGCACAATATCTGGCATAAAGTTGGTACTACATAGATGCTTAATTCCTTCCCCTTCTTTCCTTTATATTAAACCAATTCTTTTAATACTTTTCTGCTATCATTTATGGAGAATGGCTGTAATCCAGTGATGGGCAAACTACAGCCCATGGGCCAGATGTGGCCCCCTGAAATGTTCTATCTGGCCCCACTTGACATTATTCCTAATCTGACGAAAACAATGAGTACAATACAATACAATGAAACTTCAGAAGAGTTGCCTTAGAAACAGACTGAAAGATGAGCTTTCCTTTCCTTTGGCCCCCTCTTTAAAATGTTTGCCCATCACTGCTGTAATCACCTTGGTTCTCAGAAAATACTATGTTTCTGTACTTGGACAGGTTGTAGATATTGCAAGCAAGCTTTTGAATCTATGTTTTAGCCATTATCTAACTGGAAAATAGGAACACCAGCAATTAAATATACTATCCATGAACAGGGTAATCATACATTCTCCCTGCAAT
This sequence comes from Gracilinanus agilis, assembly GCF_016433145.1. Classification (NCBI taxonomy): domain Eukaryota; kingdom Metazoa; phylum Chordata; class Mammalia; order Didelphimorphia; family Didelphidae; genus Gracilinanus; species Gracilinanus agilis. The sequence goes on from NC_058131.1 coordinate 725,202,906, forward strand.
TTTCCACACTTGAAAAAAGTTTAACAACATCTTCTATGCCTTATCCTTTTATTTCTGTGAAAATATGAGAATATGTAAGAAACATTCCTTATAAAACATCATCCTTCATTATATGGGAAGGTAGATGGTAAAGCAGATAGAATTTCAGGTCTGGAATTATGAACACTTTTCTTCCTGGGTTCAAATTTGGCCTCAGACACTTACTAGCTGTATGATACTGGACTAGTCACTTAATCCTGTTTGCCTCAGTTTTCTAATCTGCAAAATGAGCTAGAGAAGGAAATGGCAAACTACTTAAGTATCTCTGCCCAGAAAAAAAAAATATGATCATGAAGACTTAGACATGATCGAAAACAACTGAACGACAATCTCTCATGAAATTATTTGGTTCTCCTGCAATAAAGAAGTAGTGGCAAAAATTAGCAGACATATTAAATATTTTAGTAAAAGAACATCATAACTTATTTAATACATGACTTATTCTCTCTCTCTCTCTCTCTCT
>NC_058132.1:0-5801 GCF_016433145.1 Gracilinanus agilis
CTAACTAACTCATAAGTAATCTGGATTAAAAAATTCTTTAAAGCACTTTATAAATGTGAGTTATTTGAAAGCTTTTGAATCAGGGAAAAGTCCAACATAAAAGACCTACCAGAAACGTGATCAGAGAAAAATTGATCTGCTTTTGTCCGTAGGCTACACACCAAAATAGAACAGAAAGAACAAAACAACGAGAAAAAGGGAGGAGAAAAAGGAGAGTTAATTGAAAAGCCACCCCAGGGAAATGCAAAATGATATGAACTGAGGGCCGTTTTGTTACTTACAAGGAGGCGTGTAAAGAGGATGATTGATGTAATAAGCAAGCCAAGCAGCAAATCCCCAGTAAAAGAAGCAATTCTGGAAAATAAGTCATTGTTCTTATTTCAATTTTAGTGTTCAAGTGTCAAAGCCCAGCCACCTTCCTCTAAGCAAAGAGGCTGGTCATGGTTAGCAAACTTCTCCCTGGGAACCCCATCTCAGGTGGTCGCTTCCCATGACAAGGCAGGGAGCACTTGAAAAGCCAAGGCTTGTGTCCCTTACATTGCTTGTTAAGCCACTTGGTGTTGGGGTGGCCATTTTTCTGCAGTAACATTAGAGCTAACTGGTTGGACACATGCCTCTAAGACATAAAAGCGCCCCGTGTGGTCTCTGAATCCGTGAGAGCTTTCATTAAACCAGTTAGAGGACCTAGAGGTGAATGCAAGCAGAGAGCTGGAAAAGTCATCCACAAAGTCACTGGGGATAGTTTAGGAATCTCACTGGATTTGAGAGGTAGAAGGGAGAGAGTCATCCGGTCCAGAACCCTCATTTTGTAGGGGGAGAAAACTGAGTTCCAAAGAGGTAAAAGATAGTAAGTAAACCATTGAGGTTACGAGCCCCCAGTTTGAATCCTGCCTCGGACACAGGACAGGAGGGATCGTGAGTAAATTGCTCAGTGTCTCAAAATCCCCATCTATAAACTGGCAATAATGATATTTGTGCTACCTATCTCGTAGAACTGTTAGGAAGAAACCTACTTTGTGACTTTAAAATTACTATGTTAAGTCTGAGTCATTGCAAAGTGATTTGCCAAAAATAGTAAAGTTAGAACTCAAACTCAAAGTAATACATTTATATATATTGATTAATATGAAACAGCTAGGTGGTACCAAAGAAAGAGCACCTAGCTAACTTCTGAAGACAAGAAGACCCGAGTTCAAATCCAGAATCAGACACTTACTAGCTATGTGACTTCTTGGAAAATTGTTATTTACCTCAGATTCCTCATCATAAGAGAGGGAAGAGAATAAGCATTTATATAGCATCTCTTACATGCTAGCTCCCACTAGGGATGTGACCATCATACTTGGTGCAAGTCGCCCAACCTTGGGTCTGTGAGAGATTTTATATTCTAATTATTTTATATTCTATATTCTAAATATTTTATTGTTTATAAATGTTTTATTAGAGGCAGCTGGGTAGCTCAGTGGATCGAGAGTCAGGCCTAGAGATGGGAGGTCCTAGGTTCAAATCCAGCCTCAGACACTTCCCAGCTGTGTGACCCTGGGCAAGTCACTTGACCCCCATTGCCCACCCTTACCACTCTTCTGCCTTGGAGCCAATACACAGTATTGACTCCAAGATGGAAGGTAAGGGTTTAAAAAAAAAAAAAAGTAGTAAGGGCTAAGCAGTGGGGGTTAAGTGACTTACCTAGGAAGCGTCTGAGGTCACATCTGAACCCAGAACCTCCAGTCTCTAGGCCTGTCTCTCAAGCCACTGAACCACCTCACTGTCCCTCATTCCTTTTCTTCTTTTTTAAAGACTTCTCTCTCCCATCTTAAACGTCTCACAACAAATGTCTCACAAAGCCCCTGAAACACAAGTAACGGCCAAGACTTGGGGAATTGGAGATGATGGCAACCAGGAATTTTTATAGGCTTCTTTCCTTTCCAAAACTCAGTTTGAAGTAGCCAGAGGCATTTCCTGAGCAAACAGTGACTCTCCTGTTTTTGTGGGGAGGGAGAAGGGGGAAATGTTTGCTGTGGCTGTTACTCCTTCAGGAATTTCCAAAAAATAAACTTGCTGGGACTGGAGGGAAACGCCCACATACAGTTGGCAGTGAGAGAGCCCTTCAGGAAATAAGCCCAAGTAGTTAATTGACTGAGAAACCTGAGGCAGTTTGGCAGCTCCTGCAGACAGAAAAGGACAAGCAGATCTAACTGGGGTTGGTAAAGCCGGCCTCTGGAGAGAGCCACCATCCCAGCAACTTGTCATCTTTGTTGGCACTCCTTTTAAGAAAGGATCATAGTCTAGAGCAGTGATTCCCAAAGTGGGCGCCACCGCCCCCTGGTGGGTGCTGCAGTGATCTAGGGAGACGGTGATGGCCACAGGTGCATTTATCTTTCCTATTAATTGCTATTAAAATTTTTTAAAAATTAATTTCCAGGGGGCGCTAAGTAATATTTTTTTCTGGAAAGGGAGGCAGTAGGCCAAAAAAGTTTGGGAACCACTGATCTGGAAGATGATGAAGGAACTGGGGGATGCTTAGCCTGAAGAAAAGAAAACTCAGGGGGACATGGTAAGTGCCTTCAGGAATTCAAAAGGCTGTCATGGAAAAAAAAAGTCAGGAAGTCAGGGAGACTCATTTTCTCAAGTTCAAATCTGGCCTCAAACACTTATTAGTTGTGTGACCCTGGGCAAGTCACTTAACCCTGTTTGCTTTAGTTTCTTCATCTATAAAATAAGCTGGAGAAAGAAATGGCAAAACCATTCCAGTATCTTTGCCAAGAAAACCCCAAATGGGAGCATGAAAAGCATCTAGAGGAGGGCCACCAGGATGACAAATCAAGAGGTTGGATTAGATGGTCTCCAAGGTCCCTAGCTGCTCCTCAATTACTTTTATTTATTTATTTTTTAATTTTTTAAACCCTTAACTTCTATGTATTGGCTCTTAGGTAGAAGAGTGGTAAGGGTGGGCAATGGGGGTCAAGTGACTTGCCCAGGGTCACAGAGCTGGGAAGTGTCTGAGGCCAGATTTGAACCTAGGACCTCCTGTCTCTAGGCCTGGCTCTCAATCCACTGAGCTACCCAGCTGCCCCTCTTCAATTAGTTTTAAGTATGAATTGGACTCAAGGGTCCAGATCTCAAAAAAATATTTTAATAAAGAATACAATTTTATTTTTATTTTATTTTTTTTAAACGTTTAATTTCTGTGTACTGGCTCCTTGGTGGAAGAGTGGTAAGGGTGGGCAATGGGGCTCAAGTGACTTGCCCAGGGTCACACAGCTGGGAAGTGTCTGAAGCCAGATTTGAACCTAGGACCTCCCATCTCTAGGCCTGACTCTCAATCCACGGAGCTATCCAGCTGTCCCCAAGAATACAATATTAAGCTTAATCTGCATTGTCAGCATTTCCTCCATCTCTTTTTTAAGTCCAGATAATCAAGAGAGCAATAAATCAAACTCTGATTTTTGCAGCGTTTGCCAATTTCCGAGGTATAAATGCTCACACTGAAATTTTAACAGCCGGTTCTCACGAGCCAGTAAGCACGCCGCTGCTGAGCTGCGTAGGTGACTACTCTGAAGTGTTGTGATTCTGTTAATAACTGAAGAAATGTTTGACCCCCTATTCCCGAGCAACGTGCAACCAGAGGAATTCTTTCCAAGAGCTACAGCTTCTTTTAAAGACAGAAAGCAGACGAGACCCACCAGTCAGAGACGTTCCACGTCTCTTAGGGATAGGAGGACTTTGGTGGCCTGGGAAGCCCCAGGATAGACTCTAAGCCAGCTTGGCCTGAAGAAAAAGGCCAGAACAGGATTGGGGTAACCTTCAGACCTCAAACAAAAAGTCCTTTGTATTCTTTAAGGGATGCCTTATTGCCTCCCACTCCGCAAAAGAAGAAAATGATTCACCTGATGGTGCTAATAAGAATGGATTAAATATGTACATTAGATTATAGCATATACCATCATTTACATGCATTCTCTATAGATTATAGATCTAGTGCTGGAAGGGGCTGCCATCTAGTCACTCCATCCTACAGGTGAGAAACTGAGGCCCACCAAAGCTTAGTGACTAAGAGTCATGGAGGTAGTAAGTGGCACGGGGTGGATTGGAACCTTTCCATTGTACCATGTTGCCTCTTCACAGATCCCAGATTTAAAGCTACTTTAGAGACAGACTAGTACAACCCCTTGTTGTACAGATGGGGAAACTGAGGCTTAGAGAAGATAATTTACTTTTCCAAGTTCACATGGGTAGTCAAACCCATGGCTCTGAGTCCATGTTCCTTTATCCATTAGATAGTCCCATATCCCTTTTCCCACCTAGAATGTAAGGACCCGAATTAGGAATTGTTTTGTTCCCTGCATTCATATCCCCAGCCTGTGGCACTTATTCATAATGGCCAATATTTTATATAGCATTTATATATCTGCTAAGTGCCTTACAGCTATTATCTCATTTGATCCTCACAACAGCTCTGGAAGGTAGGTGCCATTTTACAGATGTGGAAACTGCTAAATACTTTTTTTTAAACCCTTACTTTCCATCTTGGAGTCAATACTGTGTATTGGCTCCATGGCAGAAGAGTGTAAAGGTAGGCAATAGGGGTCAAGTGACTTGCTCAGGGTCACACAGCCAGGAAGTGTCTGAGGTCAGATTTGAACCCAGGACCTCCTGTCTCTAGGCCTGGCTATCAATCCACTGAGCTACCCAGCTGCCCCCTACTAAATACTTTTTTATATATATCCATTAAATCCATTTAAATATAAATCCATTTTAATATATATCCATTTAATATAAATCCAATAAATCCAACTCCTTCATTTTATAGATAAGACCATTGAAGCAGATGACTTGCCCATAATCACAAAGTCAGGGTAAGAGAGCTGGGATGCAAATCCAGATTCAAACACTGACTCCTCATCCATTGCTCTCATAAGGTGCTAAACGAGAAGGCTTTTCAAATGTCTTCAGTTTTTAACCAACATGACTTTTAGCAGCTGGGCTAATGGGTTTTCTAATTTTCCCACTGTTTTTTCATTGATGATGGCTCTTGTCCTAAATGTTGGCTTAAGTGCTAGTCACCAGTCACTTGGACCTCAGCTGACCTGACAAAATTAGGGTTAAAATAGTTCAGATATCCCAATGACCCTGTTCATCAATCCCATTAGACACAATGAAGAACTCATCCTTCTTAGTGCTGGAGTTGGCTTCAGGGAACTTGGCCCAGGATTCTCTGGAGCAAAGCAGGTCCTTCATTTCCAAAATGTCCCCATGGCACAGAGCCCTAGATCACAGATGGAGTCAAACAGTGTCACATTTCATTTGCCACCTCTTTGAAAGAGTGAGGACCTGCCAGAAACGGACTGTGGGATCTTAGCCAAGGAACATTCTCCAAATGTAGACTACAGAGGGATACTTTTCTGTTGATAGATAGATAGATAGATAGATAGATAGATAGATAGATAGATAGATAGACAGATAGATAGATGTGTTAGATAGACAGACATAGAGAGAGACAGATAGATAGATGATAGATGGTTACACGGACAAACAGATAGATAGATAAATAGATAGACAGACAGAGAGATAGAAAGACAGATTGATAGATATAGTATTTGCTTTTCTCTCTGTGCATATTATCTATATTCACTACTTCTAGGAGAATGTAAGGTCCTTGGGGTTCTTCTCCTTCCTTCTTCCTTCTTCTTCTTCTTCCTCCTCCTCCTCCTTTTCTTTCTTCTTCCTTTCTTTCTTTCTTTCTTTCTTTCTTTCTTTCTTTCTTTCTTTCTTTCTTTCTTTCTTTCTTTCTTTCTTTCTTT
>NC_058132.1:25679-43547 GCF_016433145.1 Gracilinanus agilis
AGAGAGAGAGAGAGAGAGAGAGAGAGAGAGAGAGAGAGAGAGAGAGAGAGGTTCATTCTCTGGAGGTGAACATTTACAGGTTATTCTTCAAATATTAAATCTGTAGCTGTATATAAGGTTCTCCTGGTTCTACTCATTTCATGATCTCATGTAAGGTAGAGGTTTTTTAAAAAAATGTAAAGAATATAAACTCTTTCAAGGCAAGGACTGTTTTTGCCCTTTTTTGGACTCCCCCGTGCTGGCACATAGTAGGCACTTCATAAATTCTTGCTGACCTGACTCAACTGATTTTTGAGATGAGTGAAACACTGGCTATTGTCACATAAAAAGTCACACAGAGGCAGGATTTGAACCCTATTTTCTCTTGACTCCTAAATCTAAAGCTCGTTCCATAAGGCCACTGACACCTTGGAAAACTGATAGGTGTAAAGATTCATATTCATTCCATTAAACAATATCCCCAACAACCACCCAATGTAGCTGTTGCCTTCACCATCTCTAGCGAGCACTTGGCTCCCATGAAGAACTCTTCCAAAGCTCACAGTGTTGAGTTTATCCTCCCCCTCCCCAAAGGCATCATCATGCTCTATTGGCTGGTACTCACTGGGATCTAGTCTCATGGACTGCCTTGCTGGATACCATTGAGGATCTGGAAGAGAACCAATAAATGAACAAATATTAATTATGTGTCCGCCATTGCATTGGGCACTGGGGATACAAAGATAAAAAATGAAACTTAGTATCAATTCTAAGAAGATAAGGGTTTAAAAAAAGTGTGTTGTTTTTTTTAAATTCAGTCCTTCCTTCCCCTCCCTAAATCATAAGAAAGCATCATCTGGCAAACATATATATCTATCGATGGAGTCTGTGTTTCCACTTCTCAGTTCATTCTCTGGAGGTGAGCATCTACAGGTTATTCTTTAAATACTAAATCTGTAGCTGTACATAAGGTTTGCCCGTTCTACTCATTTCACGCTTCATTATCTCATGTAAGGCAGGGATTAAAAAAAAAAAAAAAGGAAGAATGTCCTACCCTCAGGAAGGTTGCCTTCTACTAAAAGAAAGCAGCATGTACATGAACAAATATACAAAAGAAGCAAGACAATTCTGGGAATGAGAGGCACTAGTAGCCTGGGAGCTAGGCAGGGCTTCCGGTAGAGGTGTTTCATTTGAGTTCTGAAGGAAACTAAGAATTCTGAGATGTGGAGGTGGAGGAGAGGGGAGCTATATTCCGGGCATGAGGGACAGCCAGTGACAAGGCAGGGAGATCAGAGATGGAATTTCTTGTGTTAGGAACAGCAAGAAAGCCAGCTTGGCTTGAGTGGGAAATGTGTGAAGGGAACTCAATTAGACTGCAAAGGATTGATCAGTTCTTTCCCTGGAGGTGAACATATACAAGTGATTCTCCAAACCATATTTCTGTTGTTGTATATAATGTTCTCTTGGTTCTGCTTGTTTTGCTCTTCATAATTTCATATAGGTTTTTCCATGGTTTTTTTTAAATTAACCTGCTTGTCATTTCTTATAGCATAGTAGTATTCTATGACAATCATATGCCACAACTTGTTTAGCCATTCTCTGATTGATGGGCATCCCTTCAATTTGCAGTATACATACAGATATAGAATATATATATAATATATACATATATAGTGTCAAATGATGCCTTCACTACTGCAGGGAGGGGAGGGAGGGAGATACGTGGGAACTTTAATATAACAAACTAATAATTTTAAAAAATTATAATGGGGCCAGTTTATGAAGGTCTCAAGTAGGAGAGTTTGTATTTCATCGTGGAGGTAAAGGGGAGCCAGTGGCATTTATTAAAGAGATACTCAACATAGTCAGACCTGTCCTTTAGGAAAATTACTCTGGTGGCTCTGTGGAAGATAAACTGGAATGGAGAGAGACTTGAGACAAGTAATTAATTAGGAATTAATAGAATTAATCAATTAGGAGGCTATTGCAAAAGGTCATTGAAAGGGGCATGTAGGTGGCTCAGTGGATAGAGAACTAGGTCTAGCAAAAGGAGGTCTTGGATTCAAATCTGGCCTCAAGCACTTCCGAGCAGTGTGACCCTGGGCAAGTCACTTGACCCCCATTGCTTAACCCTCCTGCTCTTCTGCCTTAGAACTACTGATACACAGTATTGATTCTAAGATAGAAGGTAAGGGTTTAAAATTTTTTTAAAAGGAAAGGTAATTGAAAGGTGCAAAAGGTTAAGCAAAAAGTGTTCAAAGGCTGTACCAGGGGAGAGGCTACGTGAATGGACAGAAACGGGCAACTGAGAGAATGTTATGAAGGAAGATCTGACACAGTGGTTCCCAAACTTTTTTGGTCTACTGCCCCCTTTCCAGAAAAAATATTACTTAGAGCCCTGGAAATTAATTTTTTAAAAAATTTTAATAGCAACTAATAGGAAAGATAAATGCACCTGTGGCCATCACCACCCTCTTGGATCACTGCAGCACCCACCAGGGGGTGGTGGCACCCACTTTGGGAATCAATAATCTGACAGGACTTTAGCAACTGACTGGATCTGTGGGCTGAGGGACAGTGAAGAATTGAGGATGGTGCCAAGTTGTAATTCTGGGTGACTAGAAAGCAATGGTACACTCTACAGAAATAGTGAGGTTTAACAGGGTACATTTGGGAGGAAAATTAATGAGTCCTATCGTGGGCATTTTGAAGATGCCTATGAGACTTTCAGTTCGAAATGTTCAATAGAAACCCCAAAAATAATGGGCTTGAAAAGATACTCAACTTTGGTCAGCTTCAGGGAAACCAGACAATCCATCATAACCCAAGCTTATTTGTTGTCTATTAAGAGTATGCTCAGGGGACAGCTAGGTGGTTTGGTGGATTGAGAGCCAGGACTAGAGAAGAGAGATAGTGGGTTCAAATGTGGCCTCAGATACTTCCTAGATGTGTGACCCTGGGCAAGTCACTTGACCCCCATTGCCTAGCCCTTCCCACTCTTCTACCTTGGAACCAATACACGGTATTGATTTTAGAGGTTTAAAAAAATTATAATCAATATGAAAATTATACCAACAGTACTTGACACTCATATAGAACTCAAATGAAATTAAGTTACCATCATAGTTGACTTTAGATGTATAAAGAAAAAAGGATATTATTTGGAAACCCATTATTATTTAGAATTTTCTGTTAGGTAGGTCTTTCTCTAAACAAATCAATAAAATCAGCACTCATTTTCATTGATGCATATGATAGCTGCAGTGAATGGGATGTCGATGTTTGGCATATTTTACAACAGATACATACACACTACTTACAAAATTTATGGAACATCAATCTGATGTCATTAATTGAGGCATGTGGTTCAACCTAAGTATCAGAAGGATTTACAATTAGCAAATTAACAAAGAGATGCATTCTAATTAGGACAGTATAGACAGAAGATTGAGTCAAATCTAGAGAGTTAAATATTTCCCAAGATTGGTAATGAACAAGGGTGGTTTTCCTGGAGGGGGAGGGGGGGAGGGGAGGATGTCAAATGAATCGAATAATTCCAATTCCTTAAAGTATGAAGTTGGCCCAGGTGAGGTACCCACATGATTTAATCTAGAGGCAAAGATGTGGCTGGTCCACGAAGATTGAGAGCCTTTTTTTGCATCTATTGCAACTGGCAGCTCCATTATAGAGGTGGAGTTCTTGGCTGGGACTAAGTGGAGAAATTAGTGCTATGCCACCCATTCTGAACCTTAGAAAGGTGGGTTTTACACAAAACAAGGTTTTTTAAAGAACTATGGGGGGCAGCTGGGTAGCTCAGTGGATTGAGAGCCAGGCTTAGAGATGAGAGGTCCTAGGTTCAAATATGGCCTCAGACACTTCCCAGCTGTGTGACCCTGGGCAAGTCACTTGACCCCCATTGCCCACCCTTACCACTCTTCTGCCTTGGAGCCAATACACAGTATTGACTCCAAGACAGAAGGTAAGGGTTTAAAAAAAAGCAAACTATGTAAAATGTAGAGCCATAATCAATGACATGACTGGCACTTTGTCTGAACACAAATAATCTGGAGAAATATTCTTCTTCCTCAATGCAAGTGTTCTTCCAGGACCGTGGGAATCTAACTCCAATCCTGTCCACCCATCTGCCTTTCCCTTGTTACCTATCCCCTTCCCCAGTCTGTCCTAAGGGGACTGACCTCTATGCATTCCCTCTCAAATTTTCCTCAGGACCCAGAATTCTTACATTCTTACAAAATCTACAATTTTGATGAAGTAACATTTTCATGGTTTGATTGAGTTTACCTTATCCAGAAAGCATAGTTGTTTCTTTGTCTTATAGTCAAGGATTTCCACCTGTGGGAGAAAAAGAAAACAGAAAGAACCCCACTTAATATTAGTACCTTGTTAATTATCTCACCTTTTCATCCTGTCAAATATATGAAAACATGTCTTAGGGATTCACCATATGTGTTTTCAGGTGGTGTAATCATAAATAAAAAGCTGTGTAAGGTGATACAGAATGCCACCTGGCAGGACAAAAATCCCCATCTTGTTCCATGCACCAGATCCTCAAAAGAACCATGGCAAAAACATTTTTTTACTGTTTCCCTTATATTATTCTACATCATCTATGGACCTCAGTTTTATTTTAAGTGACTAATGAGATGCTCAAAAGTCATTCAAACTTTATGCCCACCAATTTATTTACATGCCATATTTGCTCAAATAATCCCTTCTAACTCCAAGCTCTCAGAAGGCTTTCTCTTCTCTCTTCCACTTACCCATATCTTACTCATTTTTCAAATTCTCTTTTCCTAGGAAATGAAGGACCTTACAAAGGTGAGTTACTCAAAAAGTTTTCAGATGAAGAAATCAAAACTATCAATAATCATGTAAAATGTTCTAAATCACTCTCGATTAAAGAAATGCAAATTAAACCAACTCTGAGGTACCCCCCCATACCTATCAGATTGGCCATTATGATGGTAAAGGAAAATGATAAATGTTGGAAGGGGTATAGCAAAATTGGCACATTAATACATTGTTGGTGGAGTTGTGAACAGATCCAACCATTCTAGAGGGTAATTTGAAACTGTGCCCAAAGGGTCATAAAACTCTGCATACCCTTCAACCCTGTAATACCACTACTGGGTTGGTATTCCAAAGAATTAAAAAGAAAAAGAGAAAAGACCTGCTTGTACAAAAGTATCTATAGCAGCTCTTTTTGTGGTGGCAAAGAATTGGAAATTGAGGGGCTGTCCATCAATTGGGGAATGGCTGAACAAATTGTGGTGTGTTTGGGTAACAGAATCTACTGTGCTATAAGAAATAGTAAGCAGGTTGATTTCAGAAAAATCTGGAAAGACCTATGTGAACTGATGCAGAGTGAAATAAGCAGAACTAGGAATACATTGTACACAGTAACAACAATATCGTATGATGATCAACTGTGAAAGACTTAGCTACTCTCAACAATACAATGATCCAGGACAATTTTGAAACACTTAGGACAAAAAATATTATCCACCTCCAAAGAAAGAACTGTTAGAGTCAGAATGCAGATCAGAGCATACTGCTTTTCACTTTATTTGTGTTTCTATTTTGAGGGTTTGGTTTTATATGCGTATTCTCTTACAACAATTACCAATATAGAAGTATGTTTTACGTGACAATATATGTATAATCCAGATCAAATTACCATTTCTGTGAGGGGGAGGGAAGGAAGGAAGGGGAAATTTGTACCTTATAACTCTAGAAAACTTATGTGGAAAATTGTTATATATAATTTGGAAATTAAAATATCTTTAACAAAAAAAAATACAAAAGTGAGTTACTCTTCTCTTGAGCATTTAAAATCCTTCATAGGAGGACAGCTAGATGGCTCGATGGATTAAGAGCCAGACCTAGAGATAGAAGGTCCTAGATTCAAATCTGACCTTTATCTAGCTATGTGATCCTGGGCAAGTCTTAAGTGACTTAAGCCCTTACTGCTCCTCTTCTTTGGAATGATAACATAGTATTGATCCCATGACAGAATGTAACGGTTTAAAAAAAAAGTTGGGTGGGGGGAAAGTCCTTTACAATTAGAAAAGCATTTAAATGCTGTGTGTCTGGCACTGTTCTAGGTGCTGAAGATGATAAAGAGACAAAAGGAAAACAGATTCGGCCCCAATCTCTTTCCAGTCTCATGATATAGGCATCCCTTCCTCAGTGAGGGGGGTGACAGGCATGGTGACCTCAGCTCTACCTAGAAAATCTAGGTAAAAATTTTTGACCCTCCATTTGTACCAGAGAAGTCTAAATTTTTTTGTTTTCTTTCATGGGGCGTTAAAAATCTCTTATTGTGAAATTTGAATTAAGTATGTGGTCATAGGCTATATAGTTTCTAAACTTTCTTCTGTGTTATCTGCTGGCCTTTATGGGTCCTCTAAGGCTTCTGCAAAACTCTGAGAAAATTCCCATTTAATTTCTTTAATTTAAAAAAAAAAACCTCTTACCTTCTGTCTTACCAAAACTGTGGATTGATTCCAAGGCAGAAGAGTGGTAAAGGTTAGGCAATGGTGGTTAAGTGACTTGCCCAGGGTCACACAGATAGGAAGTGCCTGAAGCCAGATTTGAACCTCCTGTCTCTAAGTCTGGCTCTCAATCCACTGAACCACCTAGCTGTCTCACCACCCATTTAATTTATTATTTATTATTATATCAAAACTATGATGGGGAATGGCATCATGTGGAAGGGATACCTGTACATCACTTCCCTTCCTGCACCCAATTATCTAGTCAAATTGACCTTCTTCCTATTCCTTCTACAAGACATATAGACAAGGAAGGCAAAGGGTCAGGATTTGAATTCAGGTCTCATGACTCCAAATTCATTCTTTCCTCTATGCCATGCTCCTTTCATACGGCAGAGGTGCCAGTCCTCTCATAGTCCTGCCTGCCCTTTGTATTCTCAATCCCTACATAGTGCCTTACACAGAAGATTCTATTTAATGGATCAAAATTCATTGGATTGGATCTGATCAAACTGAATTAGATTGTATTCGATTCCGAGGCAAAATGAACCCTGCTAAGAACAAATAGTCCTGCCCTCTGCCAACTGCCCCCCTCTTCCTGTTCCTTCAGATTCTGGGATTCTCTCCAGTGACATAAGGCATATTCTCAGTTGCCCTGGCAAAGCCCGACTGCAAGAGATCTATTTAGAGACAGCAGCTGAAGCTGCTCACCTAAGTACAACACAGAGAGCCTTCGGTGCCCCCCCCCCCGCCAGCTTCTCACCCTTCCAATGCTCCAGCCTTGTCTCACAGCTGCTGCCTCTGCCTCCTCTGTCCTTGCTGCTTTCTCAGACACGGTTTTCAGTTCATTAACCCCAATCCTGCCAGCCAAATGGCCTGGTGGTCCTGGTGGGCACCACGGACCTGGGCTGCCTGTTTCAGGGGCCCTGATAAGGCATCACTAGCAACACGACTTCTAATTGGGGGCCCAAATGAAAACCAAGAATGAGGGCAACCAATGTGCCAGGTTCTGGGGGTGACGTTACAAGTCATGGGAGAAGGGTGGCTGTCTATGTCAGAGGTGTCAAACGCAGGCTGCAAAAGTCTGTGTGCAAAAAACAAATCTAAATGTAATTGGGAAATGTTTAACATCTTTCTAATGATGTTAAACAAAATACAATAGGGAAATGTTTAAGATTTGTCTAATAATGTTAAATAAAATAACATTTAACAAAATATAATTGAGAAATGTTTAACATTTGTCCAATGATATTCAATAAAATATAATTGGGAAATGTTTAACATTTGTTTAATAATGTTTAATAAAATATAATTGAGAAATGTTTAACATTTGTCCAATGGTGTTAAAAAATGTACTTGGGAAATATTTAGCAATTGTTTAAAAATGTTTAATAAAATGTTCTAACTTTGTTCAATGATATTCAATAAAATATAATTGGAAAATGTTTAGCATTTGTTTAATAATGTTTAATAAAATATAATTGAGAAATGTTTAATATTTGTCCAGTGGTGTTAAAAAATGTAATTGGGAAATATTTAGCAATGGTTTACAAATGTTTAATAAAATGTAATTAGAAGATGTTCTAACATTTTTTTCAAGGATGTTAAATGAAATACAAATGGGAATGTTTCACTTTTCTTTAATAATGTTAAATAAAATAATGTTTAATAAAATATAATTAGGAAATGCTTAACATTTCTCCAATGATGTTAAATAAAATATAATTGGGAAGTGTTCAAGATTTATCTCATAATGTTAAAGAAAATACATTTGGGAAGCATCTAGTATTTGTCTAATAATGTTAAATAAAATATAATTGGGAAGTGTTTAACATTCGTCCAATGATATTAAGTAAAATATAATTGGAAAGCATTTAACCACTTGTCTAATAATGTTAAATAAAATACAAATTGAGAAATGTTTAGCATTTGTTTAATAATGTTTAATAAATGTGATTGAGAAGTGTTTGACAGTTGTCCAGTGGTGTCAATAAAACATAACTGGGAAATGTTTAGAATTAATTTAATGATATTAAAGAAAATAATGTTTAATAAAGTATAGTTGGGAAATGTTTAAGAAAATAAATACACAATACAACATAAATACAGCATGTTGATTAGTGGTTTTGTAAGTCAATATGTGGCCCACAGGGATCTGTTTCTACTTGAGTCTGATAAGATTAGTCTTCATGGTTTGATTTCTGAGGCATGATTTATGCCTGGAATTTCATAATTAGCATTTCATTTCCTTTGAGTAAGCCAAAGAGAGGTTAATTATTTGTATTCCACTTTCTAAGATAGTGATGTTGTAGAAGTAAGAACAATAGAATGAGACTTAGAAAGTCCAGGCTCTATTGCCCACTCTACAATTCTTTTTCCTACATGACCTCAGGCAGGTTATTCACCCTCTCTGGATCTCAGTTTCCTCATCTGTTAATGAAAGGAAGGTGCTAATGATTTTTAATTTAAGATTTAAAACATTTTTCTAAAGTAAAAAATTTTAATTTAAAATTAAAATGATAACGCTAGCTGGCATCTATATGGCACTTTAAACTACAAAGAATTTTATTTATAACATTTGATCCTTACAACAACTTGTGGACTACTTCTATTATTCTAACTGCTTCTATTGAAATTACTATTCCCATTGCAGATAAGGAAACAGACTGAGAGAGTTTAAGTCACTCCCCCAGGGTCACAAAGCTAATAAGTATGTGAGGCAGGATTTGAACTTAGGTTGTCCAACACTCTTGTTGTTCAGTTATTTCGATCATGTCCAACTCAAGGTGACTCCATTTGGGATTTTCTTGGCAAAGATATTGAAATAGGTTTTGCCATTTCCTTCTCCAGTGCATTTTACAGATGAAGAAACTGAGGCAAACAGGGTTAAGTGACTTGTCCAGGGTCACACAGCTAGTAAATGCTGAGATCAGGTTTGAACTCACAAAGTCTTCCTGACTATTGTCTAGCTGTCTTTAAATTCCCCTAGAATCTTAGTATTTAAAATGACTTCAAAGAGTAACTAATCCATCATATACCTGAATCCATTCTATATGAGTAGAGGTGAATGCCCAGCTTCTGCCCCACAACTTTTAATATGAGACGACCCAAAGTGGAGAATCTGTGTTTGAATCCTGCCTCTAAGGCTTAGCCTCTATTAAACATTCACCAGCATCCTTCTGCACCTATCAAATTCAATATTATTACACCTGGTCCATGAATCCAGCTTGCCAAGGTCTTTGGGGATCATAGCCATTGTATGACATTTTTTACTATTCCTTTTAGCTTTGTGTCACCTGAAAATGCAATAAACTTAGTATATAAGCCTTCATGGAAATAATTTACAAAAATGTTGGCTAGAACGGAGCCAAGGACAGATCCCCGGAGTACTTCACTCAGAGGCTTTCCCTCCACTTTGACATTGATTATAAATCATTATTTTGAATTTGAATTGAAAAAATGGAATTCAACCATTTCTGAATCTGAGTAACTGTACCACGATCTAGCCAGCATCTCTCCAGGTAATTCTCAAGGATGTCATAAGACACTGGAACAAATGCCTGGCTGAAATCCATGCATCTCATCCACAGCATGGCCCCATCTACCCATCTACTGACCGTCCAAAAGGGAAATGAGGTGAGTCTGGTTAGTCTGTTCTTGATGCAGTCACTCCTGATCTCTACAATCACTGCTTCCCATCTAAGTATTCATATACAATCCCTTTTATTTTCTGGTTTTTGCAAGAAATCAAAGGCAAGCTTGTTAGTCTATAATCTAAAGCCCCCAACCCAATTCCACTTTGTAAAAATCAAGACAATAATTATCTGGCTCCACTTGTGAAGCACTTCCTTCATTCTCTCTCTCTTTTTGAAATAATATTTTATTTTCCCCCCCACTACATATAAAAAACTTTTTTTACCATTCTTTTTTTTTTAAGTTTTGAGTACCAAATATTCACTCTTCTTCAGACCACCCATCCTTTACTCCCTCCCTGCCCCCTTCTCTCCCTGAGTAAGTAAATGATCTGATAAAGATTTTACATGTCTAATCATGAAAAACATTTTTCCATATTTTATGGGGTACTCCCTTCATTTTCCATGATCTTAAAAAATTTACTGGCAATATTGCTCAGCATTCATATCTACCAGGTTTTTTGTTTTGTTTTGTTTTTAAAACCCTTCCCTTCCATCTTGGAGTCAATACTGTGTATTGGCTCCAAGGCAGAAGAGTGGTAAGGGTAGGCAATGGGGGTCAAGGGACTTGCCCAGGGTCACACAGCTGGGAAGTATCTGAGGCTGGCTTTGAATCTAGGACCTCCCGTCTCTAGACCTGGCTCTCAATCCAATGAGCTACCTAGCTGCCCCCTCTACTAGGTTTTTCAGACCTTTAGAATATAGTTTATCTGGACCCAGGGTCTTGAATTCATTATAGAAATAATAATGATAGCTACAATTAACATTAATATCATTCTCTGGGATTAATAACTTGAATTAATTGTTGAAATAATAACTATTCATATTCTTCTTATTATTATTATTGTCTGGACTGTAAGAATTAAAATTTTGTTATTATAGCTATATATTAAAAATATGTGGCCGCCAGGAATCAACAATTCAGGTTGATTCCGTAATTAAATCAGACCCAAGTCAGCATCGGGTTGAGGAGTTTATTTACAATCAGGTAGGCAAAGTAGGGATAAAGAGAAAAGGGAGGTTAGAAGTCTAATCAAATGAAGCTGTAAGCCACAAGGCCCAACAGCCAGATAGGTAGAGTTTAGAATTGGCCCAGCTAGGCCAAGGAAGCCAGCCTAACTTACCCACGTGACAATATAGAGTGTAAGCTGTCTGTGGTCTCAGGAGATTAACTTGAATTCATTACTGAAATAAGAATAATGATGACCATTAAAATGAACATTTTTATTATTGTCTGGACCCAGTGATTTGAAATCATTCTTGAAATAATAATAATGACTATTAATATTAACATGACTGTCTACACCTAGTGACATAAATTCATTGCTGAAAAAATAACAGCCATTCATATTAACATTTTTATTATTGTCTGAACCCAGGGACTTGAATCCATAATGATGACCATTAAAATGAACATTTGTATTATTGTCTGCTCCTAGTGATTTGAAATCATTGTTGAATAATAATAATAAAGGCTATTAATGTTAACATGATTGTCTGTATCTCGTGATATAAATTCATTGTTGAAATAACAGCTTTTCATATTTACATTTTTATTATGATCTGAACTCAAGGACTTGAATTCATTATTAAAATAATAATAATAATAATGACCATTAATATTAACATTTTTATTATTGTCTGCTCCTAGTGATGTGAAATCATTGTTGAAATAATAATGACTGTTAATATTAACATGATTATTATCTGCACCTCTTGACATAATTCATTGTTGAAATAATAACATCTTTTCATATTTACATTTTTATTATTGTCTGGACCCAGCGACTTGAAATCATTGTTGAAATCTACTCTTACTCTCTCTTTTGAATTCTAATTTAACTTTTAGCCATTTCGGTTCGTTCTCTCCTTCCCAGTCTCAGGATCGTTCTTAATAGATAAAACAAAAGCAATATGAGTCAAATATTTTTGTATTCTCTCTCTTAACCCATCAACTATAAAAAGTGCTTCTACTTTGTTCATCTTTCTAGCTTTCAATACAGCAACAAAGGGTCTTTCTTTGTAATTTTCCTTACAATTCATCAGCCTTAGTCATTCCAATAAAGTTTCTTTTAAAAGATGATGCCATCCTTTTGTTTTTGCCCACCATTATCCACCCTTTTTTTTTTTCTATTTTCTCCATGCCCTAAAAAAAATATCTAAATTGTTCTCTGGGTAGCCACATCAATCTTTTTAGACAAGTCCCACTTTCCTTCTCATTAGAATAGTTGCTCTCATCAGAATTTCCTCTTTCAGAGGTTCCCTTCCTTTGGGAGTGAATGTTCCTTTTATCATTATAGAACATGGGATTCTAATCCTAGAATTCTTCTGTTCTTCCTAAATCCAGTAAACATTTTGCAGTCTGTCTTGTTTTCCTCTTCTCCTCTGTCCTGGTCTCTAAAGCAGAATGGTCACTTCCTTTTCTAGGTTCCATTTGTTTCTCCTTCAGCCACCATTTCTTCTTCATTGGTCAGAATCAGGTCAAGAGCCCTAACCTTCTGAAGAATGAAGAAGTCCCTTATAGCTCTAACCCTAAAAGAGGTTATCAGGCTCTTTCCTGCGAGCCCTTGAAAGACATTATGGTGGTGGATTGAGAGCTAGCCTCAGAACCAGGAAAAACTGGGTTCAAGGCCTGCCTCTGCCACATACTAACTATTGAACCCTGGACAAGTCTTGTTAACCTCTCACTGTAAGTTGTAGAGAACTTGTCCCCTGTTAGCAGAGGAGGTTTCCTCACCAGGGAGGTTCCTATTCCAGGGAAATCATAGGATCAGTCTCTAATCCTTTTTTGAAGATAGGTTTTAATTGCAGGAAATGAGAAGTTTCCTGAGATTCCTTACAGCTAGAAAGATTTATAGAATATTATAGGATCTGTGATCTCATAAATTCAAAGACACTGGATGAAGGGGGTAAACAGAACAGTCTGCATTATGATAACACTCTAAGGTCTGCAAAGAGTTTTATATGTTATCTCATTTGTTATTGTTCATCCTTCATTTTCTTTCTTTTTATTTAAATTCGAAACCCTTACCTTCCATCTTAGATGGAATACTAAGTATCGGTTTCAAGGCAGAAGAGCAGTAATGGCTAAACAATTAGGGTCAAGTAACCTGTCCAGATGGCTAGGAAGTGTCTGAAGCTAAATTTGAACCCAGCACCTCCTATCTCTAGGCCTGGCTTTCAATCCACTGAGCCACTTAGCTGCCTTTCATCCTTCATTTTCAAAGAAGATCAATGTCTTGACTCACACATGAACTGAATTTAAGTGAGGTGGAGTCATATAAAATCATCAGCTTCACTCTGTCTTCTAGAGTTGTCCAAGTCCAGTGGCAAGACAAAACTCAAGATGATTGGCGATGGCCTGGGATACAGTGGATGACCTTGGCATCTTTGATGTCTAATCAATCTCCAAGGGCATCAAAGCATCTGCTTCCACCACCTTTTTAGCCGTTGGAACAAATTTTTCTCATCTACCCATTCCACCTAGGGAAATCTTCACATGGTTGGGGTAGACATCCTCCTAACTCACCGACAGGTTTGGTTACCCTCAACCTGGTTTAGCCCATCTACCAAGATGGTTTTTTACAGAGGTGTAGCCAGTACAGCTTCTTGGAGCCACAGGTGAGAGTTGAGTGCCAAGCAGATACCAAAGATGGATGAGCAGAGCTAGCAAGCCCTCATAGCAGAAGTGCTGGACTTTCCTGCTCACTCTACCTCATTTGTATTATCTCTAGAGAAAGCCACCCCAAGCCCATAGAAAGGAGAACTTTGTGGGGTACCAAAGTGTCTTTCTTTTCGAAATTTTGCCTAGGACTAGCCATGGTAGTACCATCTATCAGTGATCATTTCATTTCCAGAAGACTTGAAAATGAGCATTTACTTACTTAGTATTCATGCAGTCTAATTGCTACTGTCACACCAAGGAAAGCTGAACTCAGGCTGCAGTGGAAAGAGAGCTAGGGGCTCCAGAACCAATTCTGCTCCGTATTACCTATGTGACCTTGGGCAAATCATTAAACCTCTTTGGTCTTCATCATTAAATTGATGAGGTTGGAGTAGATGCCCTCCAAGGCTCTCTCCAGCTCTGAATTTTGGATCCCAAGATCTACCCTGGAACAGGGTCCTTTTAATAAGAAGGTGAGTTACATTATGGGGTGAAGATTTCATTTTTTATAATCTATAAAAGTATCTCTTGGGAAACATGAAGAACTGATGATTAGTTCCGAGGGACAGACAGCAGCACAGCTCCCATAGGTGGGAGAAAAAGATGAATGAGATCATTCCTGATCTTTCTCATTTGTCCTCATTGTCCTGCTGTCACATGGAGAACCCCTCTGGCATCACTAATAGGATGTTTGTCCTCAGTTCGTCTGTTAGGTTACATGACAGTGACTGCATCATTAGCCCAGATTGTTTTCATCTGTCATATTAATTGTGGTTCATACAACCTGACTCTGAGTTAATGTTGGTTTTACCCTTCATAATATGGTGTCAACTAACTAAAAATAGCAGTCAACACATTGGGAGAAGGTAGTCTTGGAGAATGAGGTGATTTATTTACAGCACAATGCTTCCTTCCCTCCTGTGTCCTGAATGTCCCCTTTTCCCACTTTTTCTATTTTGCATCAACCTGAGCCCTTGAAATAAAACCAAAACAAGATAAGGCAGTTTTCTTCCCATCTGATACCATTCAAGTGGCATGGTCTCCTCTCATCGGATGGTCATTAAAATTTTCCATAATCTTTCCCTTCCTCTAGACCTCTAATCATCTTTTAAGAAACTAAGAGAGGGGATAGGAAGGGGTAGTTCAAATAAAACTACTTGTGTTCTTGCAGTAGCAAAGAACTGGAGAGAAAGTGAATGCCCATTGATGGGGGAAATGGTGAATCTGGTACATGAATGAAATGGAATATTACCATAGGAGATCAGCAAATATGAACAATTCAGAGAATCATGGAAAAGACTTACACGAATTGTTGCACAATGAAATAAGCAGAGTAGCAAACAATATACCCATTGATGATCACTGTAAATTAAAAAGACCCCCCCAAAATGCCATGCAATAAGAATGGCCAAACCAGACCATGAAGAAGAGATATGAGAATGAACTTCTCTTATATCTTTGTAGAAATAGAGGACTATGGGGTGAGGGAAGGGAGTGAGGACAGCATAAGAGACTCACCCTCACACAACCATCATATGTGTCAGAAGAGGTACCTATATGGAGATTTTCTTTGGGTGATATATTTCTTAGTTTATTGAACTCCTTCCTTCCTTCCTTCTTTCCTTCTTCCTTCCTTCCTTCCTTCCTTCCTTCCTTCTTTCCTTCCTTTCTCTCTCTCTCTCTCTCTCTTTCTTTCTTTCTTTCTTTCTCTTTCTTTCTTTCCTTCTGTCTTAGAATTGATACCAAGTAGCACTTCCAAGGCAGAAGAATAGTAAGAGTGAAGTAAATGGATTAAGTGACTTGCCCAGGATCACACAGCTACCCTTCTTTTTCTATTTAAATCTTTTTTTATAAGCAAAGGCTCTTGGAGCAAGAGGGAAGGAAAAGATATTCTGGGAAATGAAGGTAAGGCAAAAATAAAAATCATCAATTAATAGTTTTTAAAGAAAAGACAAATTGCTTGTTCTTGTTACAGACGCTTCCTGTGTTAGAGTAGGACTTAACCTCCTCAAAATTCAGTCTTGGTCTTGTCCTGCCCAGAAGGTTCTCACCAAGGATGCTAACACAGCTGGGACATTAACTGAGAAACCCAGATGTCAAGATTCCCCTCTTCCTATTGCTTTTAAAAACCTTTGTCCCTGTAGGGTAGATTACAATCTAAAGTCATTTCCTCTGGGACCACAGGACCTGAACATCCTCTGTTAGGAACAAGATGCTCTCCAAGTAGACACGAGGTTTGGGAGTCATCCCTCAGCTGGACACAGGACATTAGCCACATGCTCGGCCAAGAACATCATGATCCATATTTTCAGCAAAGATTCTGGATAGCAAATTATCTTTCCCGAGCAGGAGCATCAAAGAACCAATTGATTTGTCTTGTTTTTTGGCAATGAGTTTGTGAAGACTCCAGATTCTCATCTTCTCCACCATTCTGGGAATTATAAAGGAATAGAGAGAAAGTAGAAAAAACTTTACAGGATGGATGTTCTTCCACTAGTATTTTGCTGGTGAATGAAATGGAAAGTGGGGAGGCACAGTAGAAAGAGCACTGGCTGTAGAGTCAGAGGTTTTAGATTCCATGCTTACTACTTGTATGACCTTGAGTAAGTCCTACAGGGTCTCAGTTTGCTCATCTGCAAAATGAGGGGAGATAATTAGCTTTCAGTTCTCAAATCTACCAGCCTATTATATGGATATAATTAAAGATCATCTATATAGATATAATTATATATAGCTACATATCTGTACATATCTGTGAACCAATATGGGGAGGGCTCAAATTTTGGGGGACCTTGCAGTGTAAATTTAAAATTTTTTTTCAGAAAAGAGTGGACTGTTAAATTTTCAGTGTGACCATTTACACCTTGGAAATCAGCAAACACCACAAACCCAAGCTTGGTTTTATTGTTTTGTTGATTGTCTAGACCAGTGATGGGCAAATTTTTTAAAGAGGAGACCAAAGGAAAGGAAATGCTCATCTGTTTCTAAGGCAACTCTTTCGAAGTTTCATTGTATTGTACCTACTCATTGTATTTGTCAGATTAGGAATAATGTTCCGCAGTGGGATAGAACATTTCAGGGGGCCACATCTGGCCCACAGGCTGTAGTTTGCCCATCACTGAGAAAGTGATGGGGAAAAGGGTTAATAATGCAGGTTAGGAGGGGATGATTAGGTGACTTAATGGATTGAGAGCCAGACCCAGAGATGGAAGGTCCTGGGTTTAAATCTGGCCTCAAACACTTCCTACTTATGTGACCTTGAGCAAGTCACTTATCCTCTATTGCCTAACCCTTATTGACCTTCTACCTTGGAACTGATACTTAGTATTGACTCTAAGACAAAAGGTAAGAGCTTAAAAATAATTTTAAAAAATAATGCAGATAACTATCAACAATTTGGAAATAGGTCTTGATCAATGACACATGTTAAAACCAGTGGAAATACACATCAGCCATGGGGGGGGGAGCTCAGGGGGTGAAGGGGAAAGTAAGAGCATGAATTATGTAACCATGTTAACCTTTCTAAAAAATAAATACTAAAATTGTGTTAAAAAATAATGCAGATAGCAGTGGGGTGGGGATCATGAATCAGGTATGGGAAAATATTCTAAATAAAAAAAGGAAAAAAACAATGTAGATTAGTTGTAGCTAGTTACTCAGTGAAAAGAGAGCCAGACCTAAAAGTCAACTGCAAACATCTATTAACATTTCTTCGCCAAAATGTTTGAGATTTAAAAGAATGGATACAACTGTGAATGTAACAAGAAGTTGAGGAGTAGAAGGTATTATAGGATTTTACTCACACACACAAGTTATAACATCATGCCCAGACCCTAGAATTTCTGGATTTTTTTCTTCTATTAAATCCATTTGTGAAGGGAATGGTTACAGAACATTCCAAGGAGCCAGGAAACAGGAGATCTAGGAATCAAATCTTCCTATCTCTCTCCTGTAGTAGGGAAGGAAGGAAGGAAGGAAGGAAGGAAGGAAGGAAGGAAGGAAGGAAGGAAGGAAGGAA
>NC_058132.1:44047-65614 GCF_016433145.1 Gracilinanus agilis
ACATATACATATACATATACATATACATATACATATACATATACATACACCCTTACCTTCTGTCTTAGAATCAATACTGTGTATTGGTTCCAAGGCAGAAGAGTGATAAGAGCTAGGCAATGGGGGTTAAGTGACTTGCCCCGGATCACTCAGCTAGGAAGTAAATGTCTGAGGCCAGATTTGAACCCAGGACCTCTCCATCTCTGGGCCTGGCTCTCACTCCACTGAGCCACCCAGATGCAAAACACACACACACACACACACACACACACACACACACACACACACACACACAACACTAAATGTTTTCTAAAGTCTCTTCCAGCTCTGACATACTATAATTGTCAGCATGGTATAGTAGTTAGGAAACAAGATTTAGGAAAATCTGTCTTCAAATCCTGCATCAGATTTTCCAGTTTGAAATCAATAATCATAATTCTGTTATCCTATGGTAACTGGGGAGGAAAAAAGGAAAAGAAGAGTTAGAAGGTTCTTTTGGCCAGGGGAAGCTGGAAGGATCACAGAGATGGATGTAAAGAATAAATCAAGGAGCTGCATAATTAATTTAGGATAACTTAAGCACTGGATGTTGATGAGAGACAAAAGTGGTGACATTTAATGAATGTGCCAGTCGATATCTCACTCATTCCAGCTGCCTTTGTTAAATGTCAAATATCTCACAGTCGCTTCTCCTTGCAGCTTTAAGGCCTAGTTTAACACCCAAACAACAACAACAAAATCTTGTTTCAGACCAGGATATGGAAGTCTGTTAGTATCATCCCATAGTCCTGGGATCCTTAAGACTATTAGAGTGGAGGGTGCACTGATTGCAAGCAGGAAGACCAAAGTTGGTCATGCTCCCTCCAGCTGGGACAACTACAGCCTTCCTTTGGCTTGTTGGGGTATCGTTGTTTTAGTTTTGCCCAATTTTTCCTGGCAAAAATCCTGGAGACGTTTGCCATTTTGATGTACCACTCATTTTATAGGTGAGGAAACTGAGGCAAACAGGGCTAAATGACTTGCCCAGAATCACATCGCTATCAAAGTGTCTGAGGCCAGATTTTAATTCAGGGACTCCCGACTCAAGGACCAGAGTTCTATCTACTGAGTCACCTAGTTGCTCCTTTCTTCGGGCATCCACCATTAATCTAGACATAGCTATACTATTTCACTGATCATCAAAGTTCATGGAGTATCCACTCCAAAAGAAACATATTGAAAATTTACGATGGTCTGTGATTTATTTAATGTGGACACCTTGTATGGTTGTGTCTCTTTAAACTTCACTAAACTAAAAGAAAGAGGAGGGAAGGGAGGGAGAGAAGGAGAGAAGAAGGAGATGGAGGTGGAGGTAGAGATTGAGACAGAGAGAGGGAAAAGAGTCAGAGAGGAGAGAAAAAGGAGAAATAGAGAGAGGAGAGACAGAGACAGAAAAGAAAGAGAGAGATACAGAGAGAGAGGAGAGACAAAGGGAGCAAGACACAGACAGAAGAGAGACAGAAACAGAGAGGAGAGAAAGAACTGAGAGACACGAGACAGAGGCAGAGAGGAGAGACAGAGGCAGAGACAGACACACAGAGACAGAGACAAAAACAGAGACAGAGAGAGAAATGGAGAGGGAGAGAAAGAGGAGAGAGAAGAGAGAGGAAAGACAAAGAGAGAAATGGGGACAGACAGAAACAGAAGCAGAGGCAGAGAGAGACGAGACAGAGACAGAGAAAGAGAACTAGGAGGAGGATGGGGCAGAATCTTTCACTGTTAAAAGATCAATTCTGAGCTGACTGGATCTTTGTTCAATACCCAAAGTGATAGATGTGTTCCAAATGGGGAGGAACAACCAGCTGAGTCTTCATTTCTGGGCTCTCACTTGTCCATAGCTTGTTTTCCTTTCGTTCTGGTCTGTCTTTTTTACTTCTGCATTTGATATATGTATTGTTGATTCAAAGAGATGGGAATTACTAAAAGGCAAAACAATTTGGTCAGATAGATATAGCTCCAAGTTATATTCCCAGAGAAGAGGCACCATTGATACCTGTGTCCTTGCTCCTTTGGAAACTGAGGAAGAAGTGAGGCACCAGGGCAGAGGGACCCTGTAAGTGGTTAGACCTAGCAATAGAGAATGAGTGAGGACTGAGGGGTGATGCATGGCATGAGGAAAGGAGTGGACTTCTGTAGAGAAAATGTACCCTACTAAAAGTCAGTGCCCTGGGACAAAGCCTCATTGGACTTGTCCTTGTTGTGGCTCTGATCATCAGTCTGGCATTTAAATTCCTCTGTAACATGCCTCCAATCTGCCCTTCTAGCCTTATCTCACCACATTCTCCTTCACACACTTTCTTTTTTTAGGCAAACTGGACTAATAACTATTCCCTAATCTCATTCTGACTTCTTCAACTTAGTGGGTTCAAACAAACTTCCCCTTATGCCTGGAACATACTCTGTTGTCATCTCCACCCAAAAAAAATCCTGCTCTTTCTTCAAGACCCAGCAGAGGTACCACTTTCTTCCTGGAAATGTCACCTTGCACACGTCTACCTTCTAGCTCAAAGTGATCTCTCTCCCTCATTGAATTTTCCCAGACCACTCTTCCTAAATGATAATTCAACATGTTGAGAATACTGCACAATTTCCAAAGGATTTTGCTGCAGACATCCTGGAAGCTACTACTATTATTAATATTCATTTATTTCAGTTATGACCAACTCTTCATGACCCCATTTGGAATTTTCTTGGCAGAGATACTAGAGCAGCTTGCCATTTCCTTCTTCAGCTCATTTTACAGATGAAGAAACTGAGGCAACCAGGATTAAGTGGTTTGCCCAGGGTCGCACAGCTAGTGTCTGAAGCCAGATTTGAAACTCAAGAAGATGACTCTTCCTGACTCTAGGCTCTATACTCTATCCACTCCACCAACTAGCTGCCCCAGTAGTTCCAGCATTATTAACCACATTGTATATAGATGTAGAAACTGGGACTTATAAAGGTTAGATAACTTATCCAGGACTATATAACTAAATAAGAGGTAGAGCCACATTTTGGATCCAAATCTGCTTACTCCAAGATTACTGCTTTTTCCATCATGTCATGCTATCCCTAAAAGATCTCTCTTTTCACCCTCTCACAGTGTCTTAGAACATATTTTTGAGTTGTGTTGCGCCCCACTTTAGACTATACGTGTCTTAAGGTCAGAGACTGCATGTTGTATTTCACCAAGGCACCTAACAATTCCTTCGTCTCGGTAGATGATTACTCTATGATGAATCAATCAACAAACATTTATGAAGCACCTATCTTGTGCCAGACACTAAAATGAATATGTAACCAAAGAACAAACAAGAAGATTATTAAGTAGTCTAGGCAGGTTGTGAAGTCCAAGACACTAAAGTGCATTTACGCTCGCACACACGCACACACACTCACACGCACACGCACAACACACTGAGCCTGGGCTCTGAGCAACCAAGTAGAATCATTGTCACCTAGGATCTCTATAGGAAAGGAGGTCAGCCTTAGCCAGCTTCAGCACAAATATCAACACATCGGCTTTGTCCATTGTGCAGCTGTTCATAGGGGGCAAGAGCAGTGATGGGTCAGGGAGGGATTGTTCTTCTAACATCAGATTTATAAGGCTACTCCCTTGCACAGCCAGACCAGTCTGTCCAGAGCATCAAATGCCAATCCCTGCGTGAAAGCCAAGTACATGGAGTTCCAACACCAAAATGGATCCCATTTAATGAGCTGAGCAAAACCAGATGCTGTCCCATTTGCTTCCTCAAAGCTATCCAGAGCTTCTGACTTGTTAAACTTCTCTCAGTATTAATTCATGTTGACCTTTCTGTAGATCTAATGTTGTTATCCACCTGCCTCCACCCTTCTAACTTTGGGGGGTTTTTTAAACCTTTACATTCTGTCTTAGAATCAACACTAGATATCAATTCCAAGGCAGAAGAGTGGTAAGGGTTGGGCAATTGGGGTTTAGTGACTTGTCCAGGGTCACACAGCTAGGAAGGGTTTGAGGCCAGATTTGAATCCAGGATCTCCTATCTCCAGACTTGGTGCTCTATCCAATGAATGATCTTATCCCCCTCTTATTTCTTGCAGCTTTCTCTTTCCTTTGCTGTTATGACATTGTGTTGACAATCCTTTTCCTACCTCTTTTGCCATTCTTTTAAAATGGATAAAACTCAGGAAAATCTGAGTTCAAATCCAACCTCAGATACATAGTAGTATGACCCCAGGCAAGTAACAATCCTATTTGCCTCAGTTTCCTCATCTATAAAATGAGCTGGAGAAAGAAATGACAGATTACTCCAGTATATTTGTAAAAAAAAAAAAACCCTAAATGGAGCCACAGGAGAATTAAAAATGACTGAACAACAACTTTTTCCTCCAGCCCTTTAAATTTAGGCAAATCCCTAATCTTAGTGTTTAACCTTCCATTTTTCTCCATTTAACTTTTCCATTCTTCTTTGGCAAGCTCACCCTTTCTCATGGATTCAGCTATCGTTTCTGTGTAAATGACTGCTCTCTCTCTCAAGCTCCAGACCCACATTTCAACTTTCTGATGGACATTTCATGCTAGATGATGCTACAGGTGCTTCAGATGATGTGGAGAAAGAACTCTGGTTTGAGGGGTTTTTTTTAGTAGACTATAATAATAAGAATAATGATATTAAGTAATTATATAATGCTTTAAGGTTTACAAAGTACAATATATATGTTGTCTCATTTGATCCTCACAAGAACCATGTGAGGTAGGTGATGTTATTATCCCTCTTTTTTAGATAAGGAAACTGAGGCTGGGAAAGGCTAAATAATTTGTTTTGGGTCACATGGCTAAGTGACTAAGATGGGATTTGAACTCACATCTTCTTGACTCCAAGGTCCAACACTTAACTGCAGTGACACCCAGACTTTTTAGAAGCTCAAAGTGACTAGTATAATATGGCAATGATATGGTAATCATTTGGGGATGAATTTTAAGAGGGCTAGTGTCTAAAATATGATACCTGTCAGTACTAATATATTTGCCCTAGTCAAATTATGACTGGAGCATTTTGTCACTGTTGTTTAGTCATGTCTGATTCTTCTTGATCCCCTTTGGAGTTTTCTTGGCAAAGATAATGGAGTGGTTTGTCATTTTTGTCCCCAGTTCATTTTACAGATCAGGAAACTGAGGCAACCAGAGATAAGTAACTTGCCCAGGGTCACACAGCTAATAAGCATCAGAGGCCAGATTTGAATTCACAAAGATGAGTCTTCCAAAATACCAACTTCTCGACATTCAAACCACTGTACCACTTAGTTGTCCCCACTCTGAAACGTTTAAAGAACGTCACTGACAAGCTGACAGGACCAAATGGAAGGAAGAAGGAAGGAAGGAAGATTTATTAAGCCCCTTCTATGTGCCAGGCACTAAGTACTTTGCAAATATTATCTTACTTGATAATTCTGGGAAGTCAGTGCTATACTCACCCTCATTTGACAGCTCGGGCAGGTAGGAATTAAGCCACTTGCCCAAGGTCACACAGCGGGTAAGTGTCTCAGTCTAGATTTGAATTCAGGTCTCCCTGACTCAATGCCCGTCAATTTATCCACTATATCATCTAACTGCCACATACTAAAGGACTTGGAGATTATGCCATACTAGGGTTGACTGGAAAACTGGGATGGTTAGTCTTTTAGAAAATGAGATTTCAATGGAACATCATAGCTTTCTTCTTGTGTTTGAAGAGCCATTATCTAGAGAAGAAGGATTTGACTTGCTTTGTTTGGCCTCCAGGGGCACAACTAGAATAGATGGAGTCTATTGAAACATATATTTGAATTTAATGTAAAGGAAAGCTGCCTAACCATTAGAACAGCCCAAAATAAGAATGGGCTTCTCAGGAATCAGTGAGTCCTCAAATACAAGAAGGCTTCAAGAGAAATGTAGATGGCCATTTGGTAGGGAAGATTATTGGTCAGGTATAGTCAGTCCTTTCAATTCTAAAACACCATGTACCTGTGATGCTGCTAAATAGGCCAAGGGTTGGTGTCCAGAGAATGGACTTTTCTATTGAAATGGGCATCACCTTGACTTGTAAGACAGTTTCTAGGAAAATGAGCTGGGGCAGCTGGCTGGCACAGTGGATAGAGCACTGAGTCTGGTATCAGGAAGACTTGAGTTTCCCAAGTTCAAATCCAGCTTCAGACACTTAGTAGCTGTGTGACTCTGGGCAAGTCACTTAACCCTGGTTGCCTCCATTTCCTCATCTGTAAAATGTGTTAGAAAAAGGAAATGGCAAACCACTCCAATATCTTTGCCAAGGAAACCCCAAATAAGGTCACAAAGAGTAGGATGTGCCTGAAACAACTGAAGAACAGCAACAATTGAGGTAGCTGATAAGGGATGTTTTTCTCTAGGTTACAGTCTAAAATTTAGAGACTTTCTCTCACTTTATATAAGACAAATGTCCCCAGAGGAAAACAAAAAAAATTTTGGACCCAAGATAAAGGATAAAAAGCTATCTTTCAATTTTGACAATTCTATAGTTTATGAACTCAACTGGGCATCATTAGGAGGCAGCATGTACCAGGCAAGTCAAGCTACCACCACCACCACCTCTCAGACTTTGATAAAGACATCCCAGATCAGATCCTTGAGCTTTGGGAAGAAAAATTCCTCCAGCCCAGTGCCCTTGGCCATCAGCCTGGTAAGTGACCCCCAGGAGATTCAGCCTGGCAGCTGCTCCAGCAGATGCAAAAGCCACAGCTATGGTAGACACAGGAAAGAATGTTCTTGCTTCCAAAGTCCTTGGCTTTGTCAAGTGGTTTGACATAAAAAAAATAATGTGATAGAAATGATATTAAAGAAGAGGCATTATTATCTGCTTTGCCATTCCACCCTTAGAAGTATGAGATGTTTCTCTTAATTGAAGCTGAAATCTTCCATATGTTGGTTACTTTTTTTGTGTAACCCTAGTGAATAACCCCCAAAAAAACCCTCAAAACACTTATATAGTGCCTACTATTTGCCAGGCACTGTGCTAAATGCTTTACCAAATATTTCATTTGATCTTCACAACAATCTTAGGAGATAGATATTTTTATACCAATTTTACAATCAAGGAAATTGAGGCAAAGAGTCTTTCCCAGGATCACACAACTAATGAGTGTCTTGGGCTGGATTTGAACTCAAGGTTTCTTGCCCTGAGTCTTACTCAATGTACCACCAGTTGCCCTGTTCTGTGCTATGCTCCAATTCTTTGTACATAGTAACGCTTAACCAATGCTATATCCATTCATTCATCATCTGCCTCAGTCTTTCATGTTCTAATATGGCACAGTCATAAATGATATTTGCATTAATGTTGTGTGTGTGAATATATACATACATACATATATATATATATATATATATATATAATCATTTGATTCCCACCACCACTCTGAAAGGTAAGTGCTCTAGCTAGGGTGGGGTGCCTTCTCTATTGACTCAAGATAAAATTGCTTTGTCCAGGACACCTAGATGACTCAGTGGATTGAAAGCTAGGCTTGGAGATGGGAAGTCCTCATTTAAAATCTGACCTCAGATACTTCCTAGCTGTGTGACCCTGGGCAAGTCACTTAACTCCAATTACCTAGCCCTTGCAGCTCTTCTGCCTTGGTACCAATACTTATAAAAGGTAGAGATTTAAAAAAATATTGCTTTGTCCACATCCTCTGGTCCCTCTGAAGACTGGGATCCTGCATTGGAGTTCTGCTAAGCTTTATGGACTGTCAAGGGTGAGAAGGGGTAATTCAATTCAATATAATCCAATAAACGTTTATTAAGTGACTACTAAAAGTCAGCACTGTACTAAGTGCTGGAGATACAAATAAAAAAAAAAGAGATAGTCCCTGTTCTCAAAAAGCTTACAATCTAATGGGGAAAGACAACACATAAAAAGGAAGTTGGGAGAAGAGGCATCAGGAAGTACAGAGCATGGAATATTTTTTTCCATAGAATGGAAGTTAAATTGAGCTGCTGGTGGAAGATGGTCATCTTGATTGAACAGAATCATCTAATAGCATGGAGGGCCTATGATGATGGGCTGGCACACACAGAGGCTGTGCTTATCACAATTGTTCAGTTATTTCAGTTGTGTGCAGCTCTTCGTGACCCAATTTGGTGTTTTCTTGGCAAAGATACTGGAGTGGTTCACCATTTCCTTCTCCAACTCATCTTACACATGAGGAAACTGAGGTGAAAAGGGTTAAGTGACTTGCCCAAGATCATCCAGCTGGTAAGTGTCTGAAGCTGGACTTGAACTCAGTAAGATGAATCTTCCTATCTCCAGGCTTGGTGCTCTATCCACTGCACACCTCATCACCCTTTACCTTTCACAATAAATGGATACGTAATCATCGGATTTTCATCTGAAAAGGACTTCAGAGATCATTTAGCTCAACTTTCTCATTTAACAGAGGAGGAATCAGAGTCCTTGAGAGAGTAAGTTGCCCCATCTAGCAAGCAACAAAACTAGAATTTGAACCCAGGATCTCTGACTCCAAATTCAGTGGTGGTGGTGGTGATGTTTTCCTATTATACCAAGCTGTTATGGGAAAGGACCCTTGGGACCTACTATGGGTACCTCCAGGGTGAGTTTCCTCTGAAATTGGTCTAGTATTGCTCATGCTCAATAGAATAACCTGAATTTGGTTCCCTTCCCAGGGACTGAGGCAGGAGGAGCCAGGTCCTTTGGAGGGAGACCCTATGCAGAAGCCTCATGCAGATTTGCCCATCCTGCTAGGAGGAAGTCATTCTAGGCTGGACACCACTACAAGAGCTGTCCTCACCGCAGCAGGACAAACCATCTGCTCTCCATTACCAAATCCTTTCCTCTGTCTCCCCGGTGAGGACATTGAAGTTGACAGGCTGATTATGGATGAGATGATCCACTCCAGGCTAGGCAGGCGGCAAGCCGGGAGGGGGGTGGGGTGTGAGTGGAGAGAGGAATCCAAACACACCACCCGAGGGCCCAGAGAAACGTGGCCCAGTGACTGTTCCCTCATTTCCACCCACGAGGGGGTTGGCTGCTCCCAGCCCACCTCAGTGACTCAAGTCCCTCCAGCTACTTGAACCTCAATGTCTCAGCCTGTGAGAGAATGTCTTTGAGATGATTTGCAGCACTGACTTGCCCCTCTGGGCTAAAATCCACATCACCATGGTAACCTGAGATAACCCTGCATCATCCACACAGCACAACCCAGTAAGGCCCACACCTGGGGGGATGTAGAAGAAGAGCAGATTTTTAAGGTTATTTCAAAGTGTATCACAGCTCTTTCTCGATGGCACTGGGTCTAGTCCCCATGCCTGTTCCTTCTCATCATGCTAGATTAGCTTGGAGATGCAAGTACATATTCACCCAGAATGGGGTACCATTCACAAAGGCAGATCTTCTGAGCATAAGCCAGAGGGTAGAAAGCATAAGCCAGAGGGGAGATTTCTCTTGGACCCTGTAAAAGGGAATGTTATTGCACTGGCCATCAGGAATATGCCAAAGGCTATTCTTGGTGTAACTCAACCCAGAGTATGGCTACTGGCTCCCAAGAATGTGTTGAATTGAATTCACAAAATCACAGAAACAAGATCTAAAAAGTGATCCTTCTAGTCCAACCCACAATGCACCAAAATCCCTTCTACACTCTTCCTGAAAAGTGGTCCTTCAGAATTTCCTTGAGAGCCTCTACTGAAAGAGAATCCACTATATCTTGAGATAGCCCATTCCCCTTTTGGATAGCTCTAATTGTGAGTAAGAGATCTGGACCCAGAGTCAGGAAGATCTAAGTTCAGATCCAACCTCAGACATTCATTACCCATATGGCCCTGGACAAGTTGGTTAATTCTGTTTGCCTCCGTTTCCTTATATGTAAAATGAGCTGGAGAAGGAAATGGTAAACCACTCCAGTATCTTTGCCAAGACCCTATACAGGGTCACAAAGAGTCAGATGTACCTGAATGACGGATCAACAATTGTGAGTAAGCTTTCTACACGTCAAGTCTCATTCTGCCTTTTTTCAGCATCCCATCCATTGCCTCTATCTCTGTTCCTGTGAATTAATTGTCCCCAATGCTTAGAGTACACACTCTCCTCATATCAGCTTCCTGAAGTTCCTGGGTTTCTTTAAGATCTAAACCTCAAGGCTCCCCTTCTACAGGAAGCCTCTCATGGTGTCCTCAACGGCTGGTATATTCCCTCCTGAAACAACTTTGCATTTATTTTGAAGATATCCTATATATATCTGAATACATACATCTTGTCTCTGTCATTAGAATGTAAACTCCTTGAGGACAAGGGCTATTTCACTTTTGCCTTTGTATCCCCACACTGACAAGTACCTGGCAAATAGTAGGTTCTTAATAGTTGGTTGTTCCTAGTTGTTCTTATAGAATGAAATTAGGACAATTGTAGATCCTCTCCCTCAAGACATTCCTTCAAATACTTAAAGGCAATTATCATGTTCTCCTTAAGGCTCCTCTTCTCCACTCTAAATATTCCCAGTTCTTGTAACCAGTCCTCATATGCCATGGTCCCAAAGCCTGGTTCCATAATTGGTTGCCTTCCTTGGGTGCCTACTCCACCCCGCCATTAATCAACTCTACACCACCCTTCTCACATGGACTGATCAGAGCAGTAAGTCTTTAGTCTTGGACACTTAACCTCTATTAATGTCACATTAGCTTTTTTTTTTTTGCTTCCATGGCAGCCTGTTAATTCTTAGTGAGCATTAAAAAACACTTAGATCTTTTTTCAGGTCAACTGTTCTCTCCCCATGCTTCTTCCTTCTTCTTACTATAAAGTTCATTCTTTTTTTTAAACAAAAGGGTGATGCAGAGTGTCCCAAAAGTCTTAGAACAGTTTGAAGGTCTAGTCACTTTAAATTACACTAAAACTTCTAGGATATCCTGTAATTTCCATTTTCCTTACTAAATTTCATCTTCTAAGATGGAGCCCAGTCTTCTAACCTGTTGACATCTTTAAGGATCCTGAGTCTGTCACTCAAATACATTAACCAGGCCTCCAATACTGGGATTGTGTATATAGATATTGGATATTGGATGTGTATATGTGTGCCATTAATAAAAATAAAAGACAGCACAAGACTGAGGATGTTTTCTAGGGTCTTCCATTAGAGATCACCATCTAAGCTAGAATATATATTTTTAGTGATTACTCTTTGAGTCTGAATATTTAACCAATTTCAAACTCACCTATAACTGCATTATATAGCTTCAATCACTCCATTTTTTCCAAAAGAATAGCATGAGAGACTTTATTGAAATGATTTGTTGCAATTTTTTAAATTTTTTTTAGTCTTTTAATAAGTTTATTTGATTAAATAATTTAGAATATTTTTCCATGGTTACATGATTCATGTTGTTTCTCTCTCCTCCTCTCACCCCCCTCCCATAGCCAACGAGTAATTCCACTGGGCTTTACATGTGTCATTGATCAAGACCTATTTCCATATTATTAATATTTGCATTAGAGCGATCATTTAGAGTCTATATCCCCAATCATATCCCCATCGACCCATGTGATCAGGCAGTTGTTTTTCTTCTGTGTTTCTACTCCCTTTGTTGCAATTTTCACAAGTAGGATTTCTTTTTAAAATTAAATTTAATTTTTTCCCCAATTACATGTAAAAACAGTTGCCAACATTTTTCAGAGAATATTAAGTCTCAAATTCTCTCCTTCCCTCCCTCCCCCAACTCCTTTCCCACCTTGAGCTGATAAACAATCTGATATAGATTTTACATGACATGAGTTATTCTTGATGAAGTCATGTTGGTTCTTCTTTAGTATTACTGTCTCCTTTTTCTAGGAGTTCATTACTCATTTCTTTTATTTTCTAGGAGTTCATTATGTATCTCTTTTATTGCTATGTTCTGTGGTTTTTCCAGGAATAAAAATAAAGATCATTGATCTATATTTTTTAGATGCCTTTCACTTCTCTTTTTTTGAAAATTAGGACATTTGCCCTTCTTCAGTGCTATGGTACCTCTCCCACCCTTGAGTTTATTAATAGATCAATCAGCTCTTCCAATAGCTGGCAGTTGTAGATCCTTTTGGCTTGAACTCAACAAGAGCAGTTAGGTGCACAGAAAAACACAGCAGATAAGGCAACAGACATTTATTGGGCTGCCCTCAGGGAGCTTCCATTCTAATTGGGGAAGATGATACCAAAAAAGGGAGCTGAAAAGAGAGCAAGGAAGGTATCCACAAGGTATCATTGTGCACGGTGCTACTGATGGCAATGGCTATATCACCAAGCCTGTAGTCAGGAAGACCCGAGTTCAAATTCAGTCTCAGACATTTACTAGCTATGTGATCCTGGGCAAGCCACTTAACTTCTGTCTCAGTTTCCTCATCTATAGAATGGAGAAAAACTCCCTCCAAGGACTGTTGTGAGGATCAAATAATATTTGTAAAGTGCTTAGCATAGTTCCTGACACAGTAGGCTCTACATAAATGCTTATTCCTTCCCTCCCTTCTACATGATGTCAGAGGCTGGAAAGTCAGAAGGGGAAGGAACATCAGTGGACTTAACCACATCCCCAAAATGGTGACCCTAGGAAAAACTCACCATTGGGAACCCACCAATGGGAAAAGATGGCCAACGTGACAGAGAGATGATCTAGAGTGAGGAGGCCCCAGGCACTGAGGAACATATCACACTGAAACTGTACCCAAAGCATAGAAGCTAAGACTGGAAAGCCAGAATTATATGGGAAAGTGAATGAAGGTGACTAACCCCCTATTCTCCCTCCTGTGTCTTCTTGCCATCTTTTGACTTATCTTCATTTTCAGTTCCCTATTAATCATTATTTCTATCCTTTCCATTTCAAAAATTATTTTCTCTGTTAGAGAAACAGAAGCAAAAAGAGTAAAGTAGTTCTACCTTTTCTCTATTGCTCATTATCATGTTCCCATCTACCCTGATATTACAGAGTAGTCCTATCTCTTCTTTTCCCCAGTACAACTAAAATCTAAACATCTTTTTATTGCCCTTAGAATTTTTCACCAGTCTCAGCTCATGCTGAGCTTTTTTACTCCTGAAACTATTCCCATCAAGCTGTGCCATGATTTTTTTTGTCTGCCCTCCGTTACTTGCCCCTGCTTCCATCATTGGAATTGTCTTTTTAAAATCTAAGTTGCTGCCTGAGTTCCTTGCACATCTGCATGTACCTTTTTAGACAACTTCCATTTTTCTGTCTTGTCAGATTTATTTTTCTTCGTGTTCTCAGAATTCCATTCTTGAGAATTTCCCATCCCTAGATCTATTTCCATGGTAGAATTTTAGGCCATAGAATCCTATCTATCTTTCTTTGAATTCTGAAATCTACACTCCCCAAATCTAGGGTGTATATCATTCTATTCTTGGCTTTCCTATCCTTCAGTCACAAATTCTAAGAGGGGGTCATCACTTCCACCCTCAACCCCACTCCAAGGTTCCCATCAATTCTACTTGAAGAACCAATTTTTCCTTGTTGGTAAGGATGAGGTCAAGAATAGGACTTCTTGGGGTGTTGTTCATATTTTGAAGGATGAAATTATCATTAAAGCAAGCCAATAAATTAATAGCTGCTCTGCTTTTGGCAGAGAGAAAGCTCCAACAGATGTCTGGATAATTGAAGTACTTCATCATCACTATACCAGGTCTTCATGCCAGGCTTGTGATCTGTTTCCTGAATTCCTCAATTATTTCCTTTTTCTGTCCAAGTGATTTGTAATATGCTTCAATGACAATATTATTTCTGTTTCTATCTCTGTTGATATTCACCCAAATACTCTTCACTATGGTTTTATGCCCTGGTTCCTGAATTCTCTCACATGAATATATCTTCTTAATATGTAATAATACTTCATTGCCACCCCTTTAAACAGTCCTCTTCCCTTTGAACAAGATAGGCAGAATAAACATAGAGGATCTGTATATCAGCCTCAAAAGCAGAAAGAGCTACACTCAAGACCTGCTTCAGACACATACGAGCAGTGTGATCCTGGACAAGTTACTTAACCCCTCAGGGCTCTAGGCAATCTCTAAGACTGTAAGGTGCAATGAAGGTGTCAGCCTACATGGTAAAAGGTAATTTCCTTGCTTGGTAGTGCCCTATCTATAAAGTCCAAGGTCCAATCATCTTCTTCCCCTTTCCTTGAATAATGTATGATGTTCTAGCCATGGGTCTAATCCCACAATGAGGGTATGAAGACAAATGTGCTTTCTTCTACCTTGATCTCCAACTTACCTTGCTTGTTACATGTATTTTGATCATTTGTATATAGATATCTAAAGCCATGGGTTTTATTACAAGCTCCTTTCTTTTTTTAATTTTTAAATTTTTAAAATTAATTTAGAATATTTTTCCATGGTTACAAAATTCATGTTCTTTCCCTCCCCTCCCAAAGCTGATATGTAATTCCACTGGGTTTTACATGTGTCATTGATCAGGACCTAGTTCCATAGTATTGATATTTGCACTAGGGTGCTCATTCAATATCCCCAATCATGTCCCCATCAACCCATGTGATCAAGCAGTTGTTTTTCTTCTGTGTTTCTACTCCCACAGTTCTTTCTCTGAATGTGGATAACATTCTTTCTCATAAGTCCCTCAGAATTGTCGTGGATCATTGCATTGTTGCTAGTACAGAAGTCCATTACATTGGATTGTACCACAGTGTATCAGTCTCTGTGTATAAGGTTCTCCTGGTTCTGGTCCTTTCACTCTATAAACTCCTTTCTTGAATTTTGTCTCTTCTGAGTTTTGAGTATCTCTAATTCCTCCAATGATGCTACTCCCTATAGTGAAATATCCAGCTTGGTAACTATATGCAGGCATTTTTCTTCTCCTCTCCTCTTGAAGTCCCTTCAAATAAATTTTTAACCTTATTTTTTTGTTCTAGTAATAATTCTAAGACAGAAGAGCAAGGACTAGGCAAATGGGGTTCAGTGACTTGCCCAGAGTCACATAGCTAGGAAGTGTCTGAAGCCAGATTTGAACCCAGTTCCTCCTGATTTCAGACCTAGTACTCTATCCACTGGGCCATCTAACTGCCTTCCCTTTAAATAGATTTTTAAGACTCTAAATAAATGCTGCTGCTTCTTTTATTAATTTTTCACTGGCCCTTGTTTGGTAGTCATCCATAGCAAAGAGCTCTTCATTCCCATATTTTAAACCATGCCAAACTAGTTAAGTGGTACCATGAATAGAACACTGGATTTGGAGTAAGGAAGACCCAAATTAAAATCCAGCTTCAGACATTTACTAGTGAGATGACCCTGGGTACACTTTACCTCTGTATGCTTTGGTTTTCCCATCTGTTAAATGGGGTTAATAATAACCCCTTCTCCAAAGGTTGTTTCAAGGGCATTTGTAAAGCACTTTGCAGACCCAAAAGCTCTATATAAAGGCTAGCAATTATGATGATTAATATAGCCCAGGAACCCAAATTCCGCTCTTTAATGCCACTTTCTTAACTAGTTATTTACTTTATGAATCTCTTTCTTTTCCAAAGGCCTGGAAACAGGGATGAAAATACCACTAATGCCCCGAAGGTCTTCAGTTTCTTGCCAAGACTTCATTATCCTCAGTAATACTTTAGAATCATCGGTGCCTTGTGTCAAGCACCCGAAGTGGGTAATAGCCATCAGGTGTGACAAGTCTTGGGCGATTGTCTATCACATCCTCAATACCTCTCCTGGGAAGAATGCAGACTTTCTCTATTGTTCGTGTCAGTCGACAAATCACTGCCTCATCCCCTTAGAATAATAGCACACGTTTCTTGGGATAGAATAGAGTTTGAATGAATTTAAAGGATTAAAGAAATTTAATTGAACTTCTCCCTTTCTCCTGTAAGTGAGCTGGACCATTACCCTGTTTGGCAACATTCATTCATCCAAAAAAAAATTGATTAAGCTCCTAATCTTTTTAAGGTCCAATGACAGGACCTAAAGAAGACAGAAAGATAAAATACCATAGCCTCCCTGCTCTCAACTGACTTACAAGTCTTAGTGCTGACTCTACCCCAACCTGAGGCACTCTACTTCAGCCAGGCCAGGAGGCAAGTGATGGATCCTTTCAATATTTTGGCCAATCCTGCCAAGAAGGTTTGGATATAAACTGGGCCAGCAGGAAAAGGTAATTAGATAGCTCTTTTCTGATGAGATAGGAGGATCAGCAGGTGTAAGATCACGGATCTGAGTCCTGGAGCACATTTAATTAAATATCTCTGTTCTGGGTGGATGTGTTCACACACTATATATGGAGAAGCCTGAAAAATCAAAACCAATCATTGTCCTCCCAACTCCTGGGGGTTTCAGCGGCTTGGCTCTCCCCTGCAAGGAAAAAAAAAAACAGAACAGCTAGACACAAAGACTGAGGAAGACGCTTGATAATTGACCCTTTCTTTACACGTTCAGATTTTGATCACGATGGAACTAAGGGACCAGAAAGGAACAGAGGGAACCTCAGGGAATCTGAACTGCATATTCTCTGATTTATGAGGGAATCTGTGGCAGACAAAGGAGGAAAATCTGGGGTGGCGGGGTGGGGTAAATATTTAAAAATATGCCAGGCAATAGCTTCAAGTCAGCCCATTTAAATTCTAACAAGGCCAGTGTTCAGCGATAACAAAGGCCACTGTGTTTAATTAAGGGTATAAATGGTAGAAATATGAGACAGGAGCTGTTAACGAGGTGGATAGGGAGAACTCTAAAAATAAACCAGAATGAGTTTAAAGGGTAATTAGGGGTGCAAAAATAAACAGAGGGTGTCAATTTGTGAGGAGAACTTTACTGGGGAAATTGTAAAAGGTTTTCTCCACAACACAGAGCAGGACACAGAGAGCAAGTCCCTGAAGGAAGACAAGGACCAAAGGGCAGGGAACCAGCATCCTGTAGGGTAGGAAAGAGTCAGAACCCAAGAACAGGGACTCTGTGGAAGAACGTTCACTTCAGTGTTTACGATGGACTTTACATCTGTTATCTTGTTTGAATTTTTTAACAAGCCCCTAAAGGAAGTACTTCAAAATATTATTATCCTTATTTTAAAGATGAGAAAATGATGTCTGGGGGATGCAACATGATTTGCCCAAGGTCCATTGCCATTGAGTTTCAGAACCAAGATTGAAAGATTGAAACTTCTACTGACTCCACAGATTCAGAGGTCTTTCTCTTCAAGTAGGCCAGTCACTGCTTAGAGCATCTTTCCTGATTTTTAAGGAGAGGAAACAGCTCCCAGCTGTATGGACTGGACTTGAGTCAACCCTAGAAAGCCACTTTGTGTCTCACCCTCCTGAAGCAACACAACATAGATCATTAAAGAGACTAGGGCAAATATTTAAGAAAAGAATGCAAAACCTTAGCAATAAAGTGATGAGACCATTAGATCATTTGGAATTTCTCTGAAAAATCTCAAATGTTTAATTAATTTTTAAGAGAAATAAATGATAATGTGAGCTCTAGCAAGTTCAGCAAAGCTGGGAAGGCTTTGGCTATGGTCCAGATGACAGTTGGTGTCTATTATCCAAAAATCTGTCTTAGATGTCTTCAAATAGAGGTCAGAGGACTGTGTGTTGGAATTGTTGTTGAGGCATTCTTAAGATAGAGGGATCTTGAGGTCTTTTCTAACTACAAGATTGTGTGATTCAGTGACTTCTAGAATATTAGGACTGAAAAGGACCTGGGAAATCATTGTTCCAACTCTTTCATTGTGGAAACAAAGAAACTGATGCCCCCCCAAGGGGCTTCACAAGGATCTTATATAGAGCAGGAGGTGCCAATATGTGAGAAGCAGAGATGAGAGTATGAGGTTTTAGTGTACAGAAAGAAAATGGCAGGGGGAATGCTGTTCTGAAAACCCAGATAGACAGCAAGGTGTTGAAGAATACAGTAGGAGCTCCATTCTAGAAGCAAATGTCTTGTAGTTGGAGGTGAGGAGTGCTTCACTCCACTCAATGAATATTATGCAATGTAATTGAAAATTATGAATTTTAAGTGGATATAATGGAGTTTAACTGATTGTTTGCCTTGTTAAGGACATGTAGGTGGCATAGTAGATAGAGTGCTGGCCGTGGGGTCAGGAGAACCTGAGTTCAAATCCAGACTCTTACTAGCTGTGTGACCCTGGGAAAGTCACTTAATCCTATTTGCTTCAGTTTCCTCATCTGTAAAATGAGCTGGAGAAGGAAATGGAAAACCACTCCAGTATCTTTGGCAAGAAAACCCTAAAGGGAGTCATGAAAAGTTGAATGCAAAAACAAACAAAAAACAGAAAAAAATTGTTCTCTAAGAGCCAAGGCCAGTCTAGAGTGAGATACAATGCATTAAGCTCTAGTCAGCATTTGTGATCGAGGAGTCATGGGTGACATGATCTTCTGGAACAACAGCTGAACAACAGATTAAGTAGGGGATGTGCATGGGGATAAGAGCAGCCTATGAGGAGACAATGACAGCAGAGAGGGAAAAAGACACTTTCCCTCTATAACAATATGAAGAAGAGAAATTTAATGCTCCACATTGGAAAAACAAAGTGGACAAAAAGCATATTCCCCCAGACAATCACTAACAACTTGATGGGCACGTCATAAAATTAGTCATCAATATATTTATCTTCACATCAATATGTTTATCTACTTTCCACAGAGTTGGACAGTGTTAAATAGGATGAGATGAGTCAATAGTGCATTTAGCTAATTATATGCAAACATTCCAATGATCTCAAATTGCCTCCTCCATCTCAAAATCCCATTCCTTTAAAGCATTGATATTTTTCTAGTTGTCCACTCCTTTCAGTCATGTCCAGTCCTTCATGACCCATTTGGGATTTTCTTGGCAGAAAGTACTTTGCCATTTCCTTCTCCAGTTCATTTTTACAGAAGAGAAAACTGAGGCAAAGTGACTTACCAATAGTCACACATCTAGTAAGTATCTGAGGCCAGATTTAAACTCATCTTCCTGACTTCAAGCTTTGCGCTCTATCCACTATGCCACGTAGCTTCCCCACTAAGAATACCTTGGCAAAAAATGCATGCATACATAGACAGACAGGCATATATAGAGATCTCCCAGGTGAGGAAATTCCCTCTTCAAATGCAAGTCGGCATCTGCTTTACAATTTATAGTCTTACAACACGAATCCTATAACTTTGGGAAACTTATGTGTAAGTTTGTTTTATATATATATATATACACACACACAATAAATATATATAATAAATATATATAATAAATATTATAAAAACAATTATAAATATATAATCAT
Organism: Gracilinanus agilis; assembly: GCF_016433145.1. Taxonomy (NCBI): domain Eukaryota; kingdom Metazoa; phylum Chordata; class Mammalia; order Didelphimorphia; family Didelphidae; genus Gracilinanus; species Gracilinanus agilis. The sequence goes on from NC_058132.1 coordinate 63,336, forward strand.
AAATGTTCTATATTATTTTATTTATTTTTATTTATGTTATTTTTAATTTTTATGTTATAAATTTTTATTTATATTACATCTAACAAATAAATATTAAAATTATAGTAAATATAAAATGAATATGAACTAACAAAGAAATATTAAATAAATAATATTCATTTATCATTTATTAATTTCTTTATGTATTATTTTCATTTTTGTTATAAATATTTTAATTTATATGTTTATAGATTTACATATCTTATTATTGTATCTTTATTATTGATTTTTAATGTTTTATTTATTTTATTTTTGTTTATTATTTATAAATTACATATAATATATAATATAATAAAGTATGTCACAAAATAAAGATAAAAAGTTTTAAAAACAATTTATAGTCTTAGGAAGTTGCTTAGAAAGCTCTAAAAATTAAGTATCTTGTCCACCCAAGTTATCCAATGAGTTTGTGTGAGAGGTGGGAGTTAATGCCAGCTTTCTCACTCTGCTGCTGTTTAGACAGACAGACAGACATATACATATGTGTAAACATACATCCTCAGTTGCGTAAAATGAAATCTACTTCACAAATCAAAGTCAGAATGAGAGCCGCAGAGCAGGTAAACATCTCTATTTGTGTCACCCCTTGACCAGATTTTTTTTTTAATCCAACACCTGAAAAGAGAACACAAAACAAATAAGTAGGAACAAGTCATACCACCTCGAGGCAGATCTCTAACAGTCAAAAGCTCCCTGTATTTCTGGGTGAATTAAACCTCCTGAAGTGCTGACCCAGCAGCTCCAGAAACTAGATGGGTATTTGCATAATTGATCTGGCCTAAAATGAATTCAAGCCTCAGCTCCTGGGCCCTTCACTGAGATACACAGCGGGATGATGGGCCAGGCTGGGGAAAACAATTCAATTCTGTCCTTAAAATAAGGCATTAGGCTCACCTAAGCCCAACCCTGAGAACAGCTTAAAGTCTCTGGTCCCTGAGTATTGGCAGTTTAAAGATTTAGCTCCTAGCAGTTTTCCCCTCTAACAGAAAACTGTGGATTTTAAGAGCTTTGGGGCCAGGGAACTTTGATGGATACAAAACAAGACTTGAAGATGAGAAGTCCTGGGTTCAAAAAGTGGCTCCTGGCTGTGTGATTCTGGGCAGGACACATTTGACCCCAATTATCTAGCCTTTACCACTCGTCCGATACTTATCAATTCTAAGACAGAAGGCAGGGATTTAGAAAAAAAATCTATGGGGGGATCTTAAAGATAAGAGAGCATCCAGAATAGCAATATGCTTTTCTCCTTATTTTGCACAGGAAGAAACTGAGGCTGAGGGAAGTGAGCTAACCAAGGTCACTCAGACACTTAGTGGCAGTTTTATCCAGTCCAGTTTTTTTAGCACTAAAACCTAGGTCTTCTCCTGCTCCTCCTCAGAGATCTTTCAAATATATTAAAATGCTTTCAGTGGCTCCAACCATTGTCCAACCCTACCTATCTCTGCTCTATCCCTATCACTCCATGTTTTAGTAAAACAAGCTTTCTCATGGCCCTTCTACAACTTGTCCTCATTAACTCATCAGGCTGCCTAGAAATAGAAGTAATAATAACAATAACATCTGACATTTCTATGGCACATTTTATACATATTGTCTCATATGAACCCCCAAACAACCTTATGAGGTCGATGGTACAAGAGGCAGCACAATATAGTGGACAGAGCCCTGGATTTGAAGGCAGGAAGACAGGGTTCATATACCATCTCAGATAATTTATGAACTCCATGACCCTGGGCAAGTCTCTCAAATTCCCTGTGACTCAGTGGAAAATGAGGGAGATGGACCTAATGGTCTCAGAGTTTCTTCTCTATGATCCTATGATCCTGATACATGTTCTCATTTTAAAATCAGAAAATTTGAGCCCATACTCCCATATCTAACAACTATTGATCATAGAATTCACAAGGGTTTTTTTTTCCTGGCTTCAAGACTAATTCTTTATTATGTTTTCCAGGCAATATGAATGAAACTATTTCTATCTTCCTCCTAATGGTCATCCTCTGGTGTCCATAAATGGAGCCTAGTTTCTTTAGCCAACCTTTTGGGGTTAAAAATGCTCTTTATCCAAACCTTTAACATAATCTCTAGTTTATCCTGTCTCATCGATATACTTTCTTGAATCAAAGTGTTAGACCTAAAAAGGTTCTGAGAGATCTAGTCCAACCCCTTCATTTTACAGAGGAGGAGGAAGCTATGACCCAGAGAAGAGAAATAGTTTGTACAAAGTCACTCCAGCTAGT